>NW_026542600.1:59627127-59774155 GCF_028750875.1 Macrosteles quadrilineatus
TGGATGGATTGTAAATTTCCTTACATAAAAACCTTCCCCTGGCACTAAGGAACACAAAAAAAAAATAAAAATCTAATTCGGTGCACTCATTTTCGAGTTATGGAATACCATCAAAAAGGGGATTAATTTTTATTTGCATGGATAAAATACCAAAACAATTACTTGTAGTATGCGAATTTTAAAAATTGGATTTTTAGAAACGAGCTCGTTAATGTTGTCGTCACCATGGAGGAAACGACTAGGCGTTTCAAGGGACTTCCTGAATGGATCTTCAACGTCAAGCCTCTGGAGCTGTAAGGACTAATCCCGGAAACAGGAAAATGAATGGCAAATCATATGGACAGAACGTAAGATAATTAATGGCCTATCTAAGAAAAATACGTTATTATTGATTTACTTTGGACATCGATGTGCTGTTTATGTGAAAAATGTTAATATATCTCTATTGTGATACAATGTATATATCATCAGTTTTCAGAATTAACAGAAGTTTAAATTTATCTATTGATTTTGATGTAAGATATAATTTGAAATCCCGCTTAAACTGAACGATTTTAGATTTAATATACACCCCTAAAATGACATGGAAAATGTTTCAGTACAACTTACTATTAAGATTATCTGCAAACTACTAGTTGATTGGGCAAACTTGATAGTTGCATGAAGCTATAACACAAGAAACTGTGAGGGATAGTGTGAATGGAGATTCCGCACCCGATGCCTTACAAACCTGCCTTATAAATTCCTTAACCTATATTATATCTATAAACCTTACATTGTCTATTGAATTAAAACTACTCTTCGATTTAACAAATTCTATTTCACTGAAGTTTCTCTCAAGAAGGAAACACATGAGCCCGAAAACATAAATCTTGCTACCCATGTAAGCGCGCAGATCATGGACACTATCGCCATCTCAGAAATTCAAAATTCCACAGGGGACTTGCGCCAACAAACTCACGTAATATATGTGACAGTGGCTACATTCTGAGGATAGAAATATTACATGGTAGGACGGTAAATCTTGATCCCCAGGGTGACAGTCCGACAGATCGACTTATGGCGCTCGCGATGAAGACACCAGTCTCGTCGTAAACCTGGTGGGGGAGGTGGACATAAACATGTCATCATCCCCTCTCCCTCCCTCCCTCACGGCTTAATTATGTCCTTAATGAGGTTACCAAAGGATGGCTTCAAGGATACGTTCCAAGCGGTCGTTTGTTAATCCCATCACATCCCCGCCGCGGCGCTGTGATGGTAACCACATGGCTTGTGGCTGAGAAAATACAATTTGGGAACACACTTTTGGAATGGAAAAGTAATAAGGCTTGATAGATCGACGTGGCGCATTCACCCTTCGTAAATTGACTTAGATCTACTCAGAAAACGGTTGTTATAATTTGAAAAAATCATCATCTGTTTGAGAAATTTGAAAGAAATTCCAATTTAATAATACTTTAACTCACGTCTTTAAATCTAAATGTCGCAGTTCGATTCAAAGTGAGATCGATTCTGGAAATAGAAGCCATTTATGATTGGGTTATAACTTAATTATTATTATATGTTATGGTTGACGTTGGATGATATCAGAGTTTATTCAGTTTCCTTACAACAAACGTAAAAAAGTTAAAGGTAAACTAAAAAACTGAACACAAAATTAATACAACTCTTTGAGGTGAATTTATATCTGCATTTGAAAATAATGATGCTGTAATATGGAAACATTCCAAGACATATAAAATATTTAAATCACAATAGAAGACCAACTACGGTTAGGTTAGTGTGTTTAACCATTGGTTTGAAAATTCCAGGGTCGACATAATCTAAATGGGACAACTGTAACCAATGTTTAATTGAAGTAGAACATGGATTAATCTGTCACTCGAAGATTTAGGTACTGTCACCATTGTTTTTCCTCTCTTAGTTTTTCATTCATACTGTGTTTATGTGATATAACCTATGCTGTATTTAACAATAAGTTGCCCTTTGTTTGGGTACAAAGATGGTGTAATAGAACAAAAATCAGTAATTGGATTTAGTGTACTCTTCAGAGACTTATATCAACTACGTTTATATACATTCTAAAACTGTGGAAAATTTAAAAATTGTTATAGAATAATAGTTTTATCCAAAGGACTATAAAAGGGTAAAATTTTGTTGTTTTTGTTCAAAGTGCACGAACAAAAATAATAAAAATGATTCATTATCCTTAATACTTTAGAAATATACTATGAAAATTGGAAACCATTTTTTAAATGTAGCTCCAAAAATATAACTCAATCCAATACACACATTAAAAGATTAATAGCATTCATTAAAAATATCATATTCGAATTTTTATAACACTGTAACCACTGTTTCTTTTTTATGTAATATCAAAATAAACTTTCGTGTAATTATGCCCAGGATTTTTAAGTATATTGATCTTTTTCAAAAGAATACATTCAAAAAAATATAAATTTTCATTTAGATTATCACATTCGAATAAAAATCTTAATAGATACCAAATTTTAAGCATTTTACACAAATGTTTCTTGTTTTCACGGTAATATCAAAATCAATGTTTGTATATTTTTTTAATATACAAAGGATTGTAACTAGCATATTGATTATCTTCAAAAGAATGCATTTCATAAAATATATTTATGGATGTTTTATCGAAATTTACTTTCGACTGTAAAAAGAAGTTCAATAAGTGTACGTAGGTTTGCCGCGCCAGAGTGTTTGCCCTGTATTTCATCACAGCCTGTGTTTAGGCTGGCCCGATATAGGCATATCTCGTCTGTCGCAGCCGCCTGTCAAATATTTACTGGCTCAGGAAAAGAGAGTTCGGCGGAGGGCGGATGTTCATGCTCTAGTCAATTGGGGTAAATATAGCATCAGGGAGACGGGGGTGCGGGCATAGTGCCACCTGGAACACTTTTTAACTCATCGCGAAAGTCACAACAATGATAAAAGGGAATGCCGCCCGTAGTTCTAACTGCAGGTCTAAGTTTAGACCTAGACTTAGCACTTAGCACCGCTGAACTAAAACTATGTTTTTGTCTGGTTACAATACACTATATAATATTGTGGAATCCATAATTATGGCACATCATATATTCAAAGAAGACGATTGCGTAGTTTAACATACACATTTTTACTCAAATGTTTTTGCATGTTTTTGAATGTAATAGGACACTTTGAAGGAACACCAAATGAATAAATACATATTGTTCTTATGTAAAAAATGTCTAAAGAAATATTCGAACTAAATGATTCACTAAGAGATCCAAACATAGAAGTCCGAGATAGTAATCAAAGCAACCGATGGTCTTTACGAACAATACAATGTCTGAAAATAAAAATTACCAGTGTTGATGATTTTTTCATAGAATTTTTACAATACTGAAATCAAAGTTTCAAAGTGTAAATTCAGTTATTTTTGTCACGAGGACTACGGTTGGTTTCTACCAACAGATTAAACTCTTCCTTAGACAAAGGAATGTAATTTACACCATGACTCGTCTATGTAGGATCTTGTCTGGTGAATACTGCAATCAGGGGCCGTCTTCTACGTAGTTTTACATTCTTTGTAATTATTCAGTTACTTGGGACAATGCCAAGTTGGAAACGGTTTGTAACTTGAGACGGGTGATGCATATTCATGATCGCAGCATCGCTGCCACCTCGTCTCTCACACTCCGCTAGCGAGAAGAGGGAAGACATTCAATATTTTATTTTCAAAATGGGCGGAGGCAAGGCCCATTGAACAACGAATATCATCTGCATTGTTCAAAATCTGACCATAAAATATTTACTAGGGTGGCTTGGCTATTCTTTTGAGCGAAGAGGGCTTGGCGAATTTGATTCGCTCAAGACGGTATTTTCATCAAGCACTCTTCAGCCCTTTTGTACATTGTTCTATTGTAGTGTGATAAAATTAACACGAGGCTTAAAAGGGACTTTTATTTCAATGATGTTCAGCCTTAAGACTGCTTAGTATCTAAATATAACATGGAATTCAGGGTTTAGCAGAGTATACTTTATTTTATTTATCAGTCCTAAGACCCCAACAGTTATAAGAAGGTTGTTATGTCAATATACAAAAAGGATTTTCACTTAGAAACGCAGGCATATGGATCACATAATTGTCTATACAGTACCTAAAAAGTAAAAGCCTTTGCTGGAATCTTCCTAAACTTTTTAAAGGTAAATGATCTTTCATTGTTTTCGCTCTAGGTGTAGAAATACCCGATCCTACTGAAGCTACAGAAATTTTAAATGAAGTTATTAAAGAATCAACCTATACGCAGAGTATATGTTACATTGCGATTTAAATAAAATGGCAATAAGAGTTCCAAAACTTAAACTAATATATTTTCGGTACATTCCAAATTTTCTATTTTAATTTCTAGGATTGATTAGCTCTTGATTTAAATCCTTCGTAAATTAAAACTTTTCCGAAAGCATTTGAATATTTAGTTTTTCAACTGAATCTCACGACGCCATTACTGTCGCCCCCACTCTCATGTTTTATGGATCGGACTCCAGTTTCCTAAGGTCCCTGAGCTTCTTCCAGCTCATTAGGTTGGCTTGTTAACATTTCAAGTGCTTTTATCCCCACTCCCCCCACTTACAACGACGCTGTGCCCCTTAGGGTGACCTTTTGTTTTTCACGGCCCCCAAGGGATGACGAACGCTGACTTTTCCACCCCCGCTAAGTTCAAGGAAAGAACACTTAGATAAATTGTACTTGAACTAGGAGTTAGAGGATTTCCCCTCTTACGACCAACTAATAGATGGACAAAATATATTTGCTGATGGAAATAGGTATTTAGTGAATATTTATGCTGTGGGATCATTTCTATAGTTTGATAAAAATATACTTTAATGAGGTGAAAATTTATCGCCATTCGATTAAAATTATGCTAGGTTCATTTTTAGCATGTGAGGTACACATGTGTTTTAATATCTCAGCTTTGAAACACGTATTTAACGCAGGATTTAGAACCCCTCTCTAATAATTGCTGAATTCCTACCATCCTAATTAATTTAATTTCTCCAAGGATTAGTATCATACAAAATATCCGTGATACTTTTATAGGGTGTTGTTTTTACTGACGATTTTAATAGACAATTTCTGACAGTTTAAGGAACGTAGATCTTTTTTACTGCTGTAACTAAGGTAGTCAAAATGTTTGCAGCTTATATAAAAATAAAATTAGTCTGTTAAGATCTTAAAAACAGCTTTATTTTGAAAGTTTAATGATACCTTTAATGATAGAATTTTTCAAGTTCGTCTACTACTCATTTCTATTATTAATAATATAATATAATTAAATGGATTATCCAAATCCAAACGGAACAATCAAACGCAAAAGACGTGAAAATCTGACGATATTCGTTGTCAAGCAATAGTCATTGTAAGCTCTTAAACACCTCAGCCTCTATATGACATGTTCACAATTAAATTACAATTAAAATCATCATTAACTGTTAACAAGGCATTAAACGTTTGCACTAAATACAATGAATAGTTACAGAATAAGACGACCCGTGCGTTTACATTTTACAGACATTCAAATGGAGTGTTCCATAAAATACGTTTACAGCCAATCATTTACACATTAAACTGTTGTAGTACTAAAACATGACAGTAAATCTTCGCTGATAAGAAGGCTGTATCATACAGGTCACTTAATGAAAAGCGATAAATATTAATTTTGCCGTTAAATCAAATATAACGTCAAAACGTAAATACATATTCTGTTATGTTCGTTTTATTGGTCGCTTCATGTAAAGGTAAAGACACGCTTTTATGTTTATGTTACAATTAAACCCGTTATCTCTAAATTTTATTTCGTGACGTGACTTCTTTGATTACGATGTTGTCATTGTTTGTTTTAAAATGCAATTTTTCAACATAGATTTGAACTAAATTTTTGATTGTTAGTTTGTTGTTGTTTTGTTTTGCTTATTGTATTTAACTATGTTGATAGTGGATTTAGCAAGGTAATCAAAGATTGTTAACACATTGGGTGCGGCGGTATCCATATGGATACCTGGAGTCCATCACGTAGAGGCGGCGGTATCCATATGGATACTTGGGTCCTCCTGAACTTCAATATTTTCCTGTGGCTCAGCCGTTTGATATTTCGAACTAATACTTTGTAGCCACCTGCGTTGACACAGTTGAATGACCGTGGTGACCTTGGTTTCTATTTTTGTCGCGTTATCAGTAGGGGGGGCGGGATGGGGGTGGGCGAGCGCGCCACGTGCGTTTGTTTACGACCCTTTGTAGAATGTTTCCACGTTAGCGTGTAGTGGGTGACTTGCTTTTTGTTGTGTTGTAGGTTGGTAGTAAAATTTCCCCATAAAATCCCCGTCTGGCAAACTTAAAAATCAACTTTTTGTCCCGTCTTTCTCCCTCCAATTGTTAATACGATGGGACCGGCTACGTTCCAAGCAGTGCTGCAATATGTGAGTGTTTAGCGAACTACGTCGACTCTTGTTATAAAACAGGACATCACCGCACGTTATTTGCTATTCGTCATACCGAAATATGAGAGCCAATCACCCGGCAATCGGGTTTGTTCGACGCTGCGGGCTGCGCCGCACTGGGGCTACGCCTGCTGTTTGATGGCCCGCAGCGAACGTGTTAAAGTAATTTTTCCCTTACATAAAATAAAGTCTTAATAAAATCCATAAGCTTACCACAAGGAAGAGTATGAAAATTAACGGGCTGGTTAACTCAAGGTAAGCCATAATAGTAGTTACGAAACCCCTTCATATTGCTAACTGAGAATTAGCCTTTAAAAATCGATAACAATAACATGGTAGTCGTAAATTCAAGCTAAAATACTCAGAAGAGAACCAAAGAAAAACTTATATTCATCCTCACAAATTAATTAAAAGAGCCGTTTCACTATCAAAGCCTGTGGGAGTTAGAATGTACTTAGTACAATCTACTTGCATTATATATTACCTACATCAGTAGAGCACGGGCATTCAAAACTAACATACATAAATAAAGTACCATACTAATAGTAAGACATACAGTAAACTCCATAAACTTAAATTGTCTAAATCTCACAATTAATTGTAAACAATTAAAAAAGAGTAGTTTAATCCAAACATAAACCTCTTTTATTTATAATCCTGCAAAATTATATTCTTGCATTAAATTTAAATAAACGTTTTTATAATTAACCAAAACCATTTTACTGTGTGGTTCAATCTAATTTAAACCTGATATCGACGTTAAATATTCAATTTGACTAACGTAGTATCCTCATAGCTTCAAGACTACTCAACTCAAGTGCTTGTCAAGAGGCATATATATGAGGGCAACACCATAAAACTGTCGATAATATTTATAACGCACTCTCTTCGCTGCCGTATTGAATTTGTCTCAGTGATTCATATATCAATTAAATTACGTCATGTGAACAATTGATACCTTAAAAATCTCTTAGGTTTTTGTACAAAGTAATTGTCATACAAGTAATTGTCAAAACAATATGTATTTTCTGCAATACACAGTAATTCGTCAAAATGGGTTAAAGAAAACCTTGTACACATAGATGATATGACATAATACAGTTATTATTTGCCCTAGTACTTATTGATGTGCTTGTCTCCATTTATTGTCATTCCACATAGGTTTATGTTAGTGAAGAAAATAAATAAAGGAATAAAATAATGGACAATTTTTACGATTAACCCACACGTTGTATAAACATATCAAAAAAACATCACGAAGAACAAAAACACATTTTCTGGCGAAACAAAACCCTATATCCAATATACTAGAGACATTCTATCTAGTTCTCATAAAAGAAATTTTATCATACTTAAAAAGTGGAAATTTAAAATCCATCAAGATGACCATAGATTGTCTTCTAGAATGCTGAGCAAAAACGATCAATACAACATTAGTGACATAGAAACATAGCAACATTTGCCTTTAGATAAAAATAACAAAAAGAAAATAGGTAAAAACATATATAAAAAAGGTGAATACCGTAAAGACGATTAAATACGAACAGAAATAATTATTTTTTACAGAAATTTCATGGTGTGTTTTTTAAATAGCTTAGATTAAGTTGTAAGTAAATCATTACACAGTTTTTCAACTGTTGTTTTCCGGACTTATTTAGAATCTGAATTAATTTTCAACACTGATGGGGATCTTTTGGAATCACCTGTTTGCCAATTTAAAGAATATCCCTTCACATCTAACAAAGTATAGAATTACTAGAGTTTGCTATACAAAATCCTCAGATTTTCTAGGGACTTTTTGGAACACAAATATATTCATCTCCAAGATCCTGTCAAGAGGGAGGGAGATGCTGCAAAAATATTATGAATTTAATTTAAGACATTACTAAAGTTTGCTAAACAAAATCTTCAGATTCTCTAAGGACTTTTTGGAACACAAATATATTCATCTCCAAGACCTTGTCAAGAGGGAGGGAGATGCTGCAAAAATATTATGAATTTAATGTAAGACATTACTAAAGTTTGCTAAACAAAATCTTTAGATTTTCTAAGGACTTTTTGGAACACAAATATATTCATCTCCAAGACCCTGTCAAGAGGGAGGGAGATGCTGCAAAAATATTATGAATTTAATTTAAGACAGGAGCTGCCCGGCATCGTAATGCTCGTAAAAGGATTTTATACCAGAGACGTTTGGGCAGTAAAAACTACAGTGATAAACGGAAGTGAAGAACGCTATGAATACAGCACATCTAATAACACGGTGATTATTGCACCCTACCTGCTAGCTGGGGGGTGAAGGGGGGTGAGGGGGGCTTTATATTGCATCTTCCCTCAGCTTACCTTATAGACACTTCCTTTTCATCTACAAGACCCCTTTCATTTTTTTTTTACTTGTGAGGTTTGGTAAAGTTCGAATTTATGTACATTATAAAATTTTAAGAACCATTTAATTTTACATTCAAATTTAAAAATATGTTTTCATGATCCACAAAACCAGATTAGTAGCTATTGTGTGAACATTATTTAAATGTAAGGATAAAATATAAATTTTTTTATAGAAAGGTAAAACAGTTTAGACCGTTGAAATATGTTGCTGACACTCAAGTATTGAATAAAAATTGACAGTTACACTAATAAACCTTATTTACCCTTACTAAATCACCCTTTAGTTAAATTATGTATGTACATTTCAAAATGTGTACCAAATGCTACATTTTAATCAACAATTATTATTTTTTTAATGCTATTGACTACAAAATTATTATTTATTAGATTACACTAATCTTTAAAAGGTTTAAGGCCTGTGCATTACCATTGCCTCGATTTATGTTAGGTAGTCTACCTTGATATCTGTTAGGTTTTGAAACGGAGGAGAAAAAAGTTTTAAGTAATTAAAATTTAAAAATTTTTTGCAAATACGCATATCTAAAACCGTAAAACTTTCAACACATAATACAACATGCAGAAAACTAGCACTTTCTAATATTTTCGGAGTTGTAATTAAAGTAGTAAGTGACACTTTCGTTAATATTTTGATGTCTCACTATGGACATGTATTTGGATATTGTGAATTAATTGCAATTTATTAATGTGAGTGAGAATTCGCTCAGATCGGTCTAGTTGAGATTCCTCCGTCTCACATCACTATCGCACGATCTGCCATATAATAATATTTACTACCAATGGCGATAACCGCCACGTCGGGGATCAATCTGGGATCGTGTTTTCGCGCCTCTCCGGCAATAATCCCCCCTCCCCCGCCCCTTGAACGTGTCGGGGATGTTTTCCTGGAGAGGTTTACGAGGGTCGTGGGGGATGACGGTAGGATGGTCGTTCCAGCCTGGGAACACAGGATTAAAACGTCATCATCAGGGGTTCCGCCCCCTACAGCCTAGCAGACATCCTTCTATTTGACAGGTGTGGGATATTTATGGTCTAGGGGTTATCGGGTAAGATTTAATTTTGAGAATTTTACTAAGAAATGGTATTTGACCTCCACCTACGCTCTTGGCGTTCATTGTGATTGCTTACATTGCCTATATCAGTGTTGATTTTCACACTTTCTATTGTCCAAGAAGTGTTGTAAGATTTAAAAAGTCATTATAGCTTATCTGGAGACCGTTAAAACACGTTTAAAACTGTTGTTCGATAATTTTGTTTATGGGTTTGGCAGCCTCTTTTAACATTGCATTTGTTCGTCCACAAAGAATATTGACCTGTGTTCGGAACGTATCGAGCAGCAAGTACTGTAATGCTTGTACAGTAGCTTGTACAGAGTACAAGGGTGAAGTGTAATTATGAAAAGGGTGATGTTGAGTTGCGCATGTCGTTCTCACAATTCAGGGATTACCCGAACTAATTGGTTGTGCTGCGCACGTGGCTTCGTCGAGGGTAGTCTCGTATTGTTCCACAAAAAAAGTCAGATAAATGTTTTCGGCTAAGATCTTAAACAATGTTGAATTGTGTTTGAACACACAATACAAAATGTTTCGGAATCTGCAATCTGAGGACGGCTTCATATTGCAGATCCCGAAAAGTTGTATTGTATTTTTTCATTGTGATTGAAAAATGTTTGCAATAAACCTTTAACCAACTTGAATTCACCTTCTATAACAATGATCTTCAAATAAAGGATATTTTCAATAGCTAAAAATTCGTTGGAGCAGATTCTTTAAGCATTTTTTTTAAATCATTGTCCACGAAAACCTTACTCGTATCAAAATAAGGCTATATGATATAGGGATAGAGATTTGTTATAAATACAGGCCATTTTGAAGGCATTTCTCGGTTGCCTACTAACGTGTTAAGTAAAATCTTTGCAGTCATTACCATTTACAACATAAAACAAAACTGACTTCCTCAGAGGTGAATTAAATACGGATAGTAGCTGGCTCATCTTCAACTCACGTAATATTAATTCCCAAATCCCAACCGTATAATCTGCTTACTAATTTCTTAATCACCTGCGCAGTTCCACCATGTCCGAAAAAATAGTGGCAGGTACCATGATACGAACTTACGACATTACTGCCCTGATTCCGAAGTCCGTGGCGCTACTGACTGATCAATTAATTCAAAGTTTGTAATAATATTCTATTTGTAATTGTTTTTATATTTGTAAATTTTATTTGTAATTCCACAAAGTAATTATGTCGTATTGCAAAAATATCTCACAAATCAACAGATCTTTTACCAACAGCTGATTCCACTTTGAGAATTCTCTACAGCAAGGAGAAAATGAGTGAATCTCCTAAAGAACGCAGAATTCTGCCAAGATTGTCGTCTCGGGACGGTCATGTCTCGTATTTCATCCACAGTCGTGGACTCGCCAAGCCGGGTGGTCCGGTCCCAGCGCTCGCTCTTCCCTCATTCCTTTTTCCAATTATACCGAGTACATTTAAATAGCAACGCTGCCTCGCGAACTGAGTGCATCAATCCACGCAATCAATGGGAGAAATCGTCTTAGAACTACAATTCAATATCAACGTTATGAGATTGTGGTGTTATTATTTTTTAGTTACAGTTCTGCAAACTGATGAACGTTTTACAATTGTTTGTGAGATAAATAAAACCACACACACTTTCTAAATACGATTAGAAATAATTCAATCAGTTACATATGTTGATAGCAATCCGGAAAATGCCATAATGTCTCTGTTAGGACGCAAAACAATTGGATAGAAAGTGTTTATTGACAAAGTTTATGAACTGAAACGCCAAACCAAATTATTTATCCCAGCAATTTATGAAGTTTTGATGAAGGTCCAAAATCACAAACTATGATACTTTATGTAATCCTTAACTTATTAAATTTCATAGAAGAAAAAAAGTATCACTGAGGTTAATAATTAGACCATTTTCATGTAGAAAGTATACCTACTTATTTAGATTTAATAATTCCAATTAAAATGTAGTTGGTTAGATTGTTTCACATGCATAAAAACATAACAAATTTATCAGCAATATAAATGTATTGTCACCTTGTGGGAATAATAACAAATATACATCACATGCTCGTTTAGTGACAAATACAAATAAATAGTCTTGTAGATACAGTAGTAAACAAGAAACATTATGTAGTGGCCCAGTTTTAGATCAAAATTATTCAAACAAAATTGCTGAAGGAAAGATTCTTTGTCAAAATCAAATCAAATACATACATGGGCCACGCCCTATATGATGTGTGAATTAGATATTCGTTCTGCTTGCTTCATATGTTATATTGTTGCTAGTATCATTATGTCATTTTTTGTATTTGTTCTTATTTAATGTTAGTGCAAAGTTCAGTGTTTCTCTCAGTTTTTTTTTACAACTTTTGGCTAGAATTATTATTTGCTCAACTTTTCATCGGTGTAATCGAGCTCATTTGCTATTTTTTCTCTCGCTCTATTGTATATACTTGACATTTGATCTCTGTAGTATTATGTTGAGTGTGTTATTCACATAAAACTACAGCTGACACTCTGTAAAAATTTGATATACCATTGGAAATCAAATAAAAATAAATACTTTAGACTAAAATAAACAAACATATTTTATAAGTAGGGAATGTATGCAGAAGGGAGTTTGTGAAGAAGAGTCTGACACAGGCACCATAAACCAGTGCACATTAATTACACGAGCAACCCATAATGCCATAATCTGACGGGGCAATTCGGAGGGGCCGTGGTAGTTGTGTCCTGATGACATATCCCGTCTGAGCACATGGCTTGTATTGCATAAACCACAGCATGGGAATTGGCTGATTTGGACTAACAGCTGATATAACGTCGGACATGTCAGCATTTACGACCGATAGCAGGGATGCCGAGCCGTATAGCTACAACCACAGCTTACATGGGTTGGGCATATGTCGCTCCAAGGATAATGCTGACGTAACTTTTGTCAACTTTCAAAATTATTCAAACTAGTTTTGAAAATACTCATTTGGTGAGGCCAGAATGTTTCATTTATTGATGCCATGTGTAAAGGATGGTTTTAAATTAGATTGACAATGACACCCTAGATTTATGAGTGAAATTAAGGGATTATTTCAATTGAAATTTGGAAATGACCAGATACAATTTCATTTTGCTAAACCTAGGTCCAATAAGTAAAATAATGACTTTTAAATTTGAAACTACAATTCAGTAGTCATTGATTAAAGGAATTAAACTTATATTCGTTTGTAGTGATTAGGAAAACCCCATAGTTATGTGTTGCTGCTTTATCTAGTTTTATATAACTATTATTAGCATAAAACAAGATAATTAAATTTACAAACTCTAATGTTTGCGTGTTGATTTATTTGTTCTAAATGAATACAAAATTTGCGTTGTAAATCCGTGTAGGTTATGACGAATATTTTTTACTCTGTTGCAGTAAGTTTGTATGCTGGGAATGTTACATCAAATATTGTTTTTGTTACATATACAAAAGGAGAAACGTGTAAAATTAAATATGGGCCTATTGTGGGCAAATAATTAGATGGTTGGAATTTTGGGGGTCATATTATAATTGCGTAATTTATAATGATATTTCGGTATTTAAACTGTAATAGGTTATACTTTCATAATCATACTGCTTTTGACTTGACATGTTTCATTTTATTTTAAATTATTAATACCATTTTACACAAAATCACAACAATTATCATTGTTATTTTCGTCAACGCAATATGTTATATATTATACAAAAACTGTTAGTGGTAAAAAATTTAAACACATAATTATGGGTTCAATATATGAATATATTACTTAGGCACAAAATTCGTTTGGAAATTTATCTGCAGTTTTCATCACTCATTTAAAACTGTGGTCTAATTTCGGTCTTAAAATTATTTTGAATATTTAAAATATTGTGTTTCACATAAAATAATTTAAATAATATAGGACAACATGATATTATAACTAAATGTCGAATATGAAGGTTTAAAAAATATTTCAATCGTGTTTTTAAATATTGTACTAATTTTTCTATTTTTATCTAAAATCCGCTAGTGCGACGTAAAAAATAAGTCAACAAAACTGTACTGGACTTTCAAATAGAATAATAGTTGTTATCCACATTTTTAATACACATTATTATATCATACCATAATCCATAATGACAAAACAACCCAAAACCACATATATACCTTGTCTTAAACAGTCCAACGTGTATAAAAATCTTAAAGCTTATTAAAACCCTCTCGATTAATTAGAGCCGCAAGAAAAACAAGATGGCCGAGTAAACAAGACCTCGTAAAGCAGCGAGCTCGTAAATCGGGGTTGAGGGTGGGAGGGGGGAGAGTCAACCAAGTGCCAATTAATGGAGTTTTGGAGGATCTGCCGCCAATTGGGCGTAATTGGGTTTGAGCCGCATCCACATGGCCCTATACCAGATACCAGATGGGACAACCCTTCACCCTATAGGCTTACATGCGCCGCGCCTGCACCCGACCACATAAAACTTTTACAGCCCGCATAATTAAGCTGGCAATTGTATGTGGTTATTTTTTCTCCGTGCTAGATTTTCATCGTGTAGTTAGCATATGAATTGGTGTGGTTTAAATAGTTTAACCCTGTGGGAATTACTCATATGTATAATGTAATTGAATTAAAAGTAGCTACTGTTTCAATTGGGTCGAAATTAAATGTAATGTATGATTGAGTTTGTACTTACCAGAGACTTATAGGATACAACTTCCAAGAACCTGCAACAAAATTAACATAAATTAGAACAAAATTGTATACTTTTCTAAAAAACACAGTTTAATATTAATTTTAGTTTGAATTCCATTGTTTATATGAATAAATACATTCAATATGACAAACTTAACTTGTCATAGTGTTCATAAATGAAGACACGAATGTCATTTCATTCCCAACAACCATTTCACTAAACTGGAATTTACGTAAGGTTTTTGGGCTGAACAATTTAGGAAAAGTAATTTGTTGACGTATTTTGTGTCTATTTAGAATTTGAGTGCTACAAAATTGTGCTTGAATTTATACAAAACAATGTACACAATTTTGACGCATTATTTCTCACAAAAGTGAGTTTGAAGCAATTGCTTTAGTATATCCCGAAAGTAGTTATTGCTGTATACACAATACTCATACCTCTCATTGCATACTCTTGACCTTAATCAAAATTTAAAATTGATAAGTAGGTTTGTATGATGGTTTACTCTTTTAAAAAATCAAAATAAAAGAAAGAGGACTACTCAACATTGTTTGAATAATTTATTGCTTCTTTTGGAGAAAATTAAAGCAGCTTCTCATATGTTTGAGAATTTCGTAGACTCAAATGCATTTCCCAATTGATTTGTCCATCTTTTGTACTACAACACATTGCAGAACTATTTTTCCACATATGTTAACTTATCGACGCCGTCTATAAAGGTAAATACGGTATGACAAGCAACATCATAAATTATACAAAACAACGACAAGCTAGAAACTGTACTTGAGCCAAGCTCGGATTTGCATAATTATCTACAGTACGAGAAGCCGGATGTCACGGAAGGGTGGCCGGATCCAATATGGCGCCGGGGTGGATCGATGACGTCAGAATCACGTGACAGGGTGTGGCGCGGTGGCGCGTCGTGTCTATACATCAGTGCTATCTAGCGGCAACTACACCAACTATGTCACACCTTATCTATCTGTATTCAATGTAATTTATCTGTGATGATTTACGTTCTCATTATTTTTCATTATGCCTTGTTAACGGACGTTAACAGTGTGTTTATTCCTTGTTTTGCCGAGTTTTATTGAGCCTGTAAACGTCTGCTGTAGTGCGTGGTGGCAAATTTTCAAATGCATCATGACCACACATCACTGACTGTGCCAAATTATGCAACAGCCATGTGTTTGGGGTGGAGGAAACTAAAAATTACTTTTATTTGTTGTTTACCTAAATCACGACCACTTTCCATTGACAAGCCACCTGCTTTATATTGGGAGAAAATTTGTATTTCCACGAAGAAAACTACACAGTAATGATTAGTAGTGTATAGAATTACAGTAATACAGATTGTATTCCAGCAAAGTTATACCTGTCACTATATACATTTTTACAAAATCAGAGAATTGCTCATTTAAACTGATAAAAATATATGTCCTGGATTGTGCAACAAAATTAAACGACACCAATAAACTATTCTAAGGTCTTAATATTTCCTCAACCTTACAACTATTTGAATGTAGAGTATATATTCAAATTAGAGAATACCACGCATCACAATGTAATGCATAATAATTTAAATTAACTCATAGTTCTGCAATTTATTTTTATTCTTATGTGTCTAATGGCCTTATACGTTTTAACCCTAAAAGAAAAAAAGTAGGAAAATGTAAGTCCTGTGCAGTAGTTGTAGCTAAACAGTACATTGCGAACTATAAAACGTCCTAGGACTACATTGTACATTGTACATACATCACGGTTGTTAGTAGTATACAAGAAGTAGGAATGTAGCTGTCATAAGTCCATATATGACACTATAAACACATAGCCTGCTCTAATTGAATGGAAGGTTTAGTAGGGCATTACAATCTACATACACACGTTGTGCATTAGTACATAACTGGCTTACGCAGCCCCGGTCCCTATAAACCATGTGTTCGGACATTATGTGATATTTAAACACCCATAGGGAGTGTTTTGAAAAAATATCCGTATTTTGGAAGTGTGTCATAAACCGTGAGTTACTAATTCAACTAATTATTTGAGGTTGTGAATTATCTTTGATTATGATGAAATTATGGTAGACATTCTATTTGTATGTTAAAGATGACTGCAGTTAAATAATCAAATGAATACTTGTCATATATTTCTGCACTACGATATACGATTTATTTTTAAACATACAGTTAAACGTTTTAGTTGAATAATTGGCATTTTGTTCAAAGGTTTATTGCGGACATTTTCCATCACGAATGTAAAAAACAATACACAACGTTTCGGGATCTGGAATCTGATCCCGTCTTCAGGTGAAAAAACTTAACTAACACATTACAACTAACAATACACAAACGCCCAACCTAAGTTGGAATACACTACCGAGGGTAGTAGTCAAAAAATATGCACTGTATAGCAGTCAAGTCATGATACAACATGCAATTAATAACAAATCAATAACAAATTAATAACAATTGATTTGTTATTAATTGCATGTTGTATCATGACTTGACTGCTATACAGTGCATATTTTTTGACTACTACCCTCGGTAGTGTATTCCAACTTAGGTTGGGCGTTTGTGTATTGTTAGTTGTAATGTGTTAGTTAAGTTTTTTCACCTGAAGACGGGATCAGATTCCAGATCCCGAAACGTTGTGTATTGTTTTTTACATTCGTGATGGAAAATGTCCGCAATAAACCTTTGAACAACATTAACTCACCATCACCAACAATGAACTTCAAACAAAGAATTGGCATTTTGACTTTATATTATTTATTGCTAAACGGGAAAACACAATTGCTGAAATTCGAACGTTTGTTCGTTGCCTTATTAGTTCCAGATGGACTTAAAATTTAGACTTTTTTAACTAAGTAGTTAATTCACGTTAAACACATATTAAAATTATTTTTTAGTGTTTCAGAATGATCAGCTTGCGCAGGGGTCTCCAAACTCAATTTGGTAAATCCGAATTCAGAACTTAAGGTGTGTTAAAGGTAAGAGTCGTAGATAATAAAAATATTTCAAGAGGCGTAAAGGTATACAGTTTTAGTTAATCAAATTATTAAGGTTGAATATACTTAACAAAGTAAAAACACGTTTAAAAATGTGACAAAAGTGAACGTAAATACCGTTCTGATTGGAATAAATAATAATTACAACAACCATCATATACTTAACAAGGTTACTTAATCTTTAGAGACAGATCAGTCTTGAAAGTTTGAGAACGGGAAACGGTAAAGGGAATATTTGGGTATACTTTATGTCATATGTTTGTTGTTCTTTAATATTTATTTAGTTAGACGAAAGATCTCAAGCCTAAAATTGTAGATCACAAGACATTTAGAGAATTGGACAAACTATATAGAGCAACTCAAGCAGATTACTTCAATAAACGGCATGGAGTGAGAGATGAAAAGCAATTCACTATTGGATGCAACGTGTATATTCCTGATAGGAGAGAAGATGGGAAGATAGTTAATAAGGTAGCTCCAAGATCATACACAGTTAAGACAAACGAAGGCATGTTACGTCGCGACGGGGTAATGCTAAGACAACTACAACCCAAAACATCTGATGACCCTGGAACTGAGCCTAATTGTTTTTCCTCATTTGGTAGACAAATAAATCCACAAAGAAGAACATGTCTTTAAAAAAAGGGAAGAGAAGATGTCATATGTTTGTTGTTCTTTAATATTTATTTAGTTATTATTAAGATCATCTGGAGATTGTTTTTGTATTGTATTTACAAATAATTCAGTTGGTAACATTTTATTCCTAAGATAAAAATTGTTAATCAATATAAAACTTCTTTATTTGACACTTTATTTTTTTAATATTGAGATTTCAACTTATATCGAAGTTAGTTGCCTTATTTTCACCTTAATAGAAGTCAAAATTCATACTTCTGGCCCCTGGACTATTTTGTTAAGGCGTTTTATGTACCTCTATCCGTCAAATAGTCCAACAACTATTTGATGGAGGTACGTAAAACATATTATCGTCTTAAGGTATGTAAGGGATGGAAGCCTATATTGCCTTCAGCTTTCCGGCGGTGAATCTATCAACTTAATATACTGTAATAGCGAACCCAAAGTCTTCTCAAATTTAGTCTTTAGAAATATTTTTTTTTTATTGATTCGTTCAAGATAAATCATAAGATGTCGGATTTGAGGGTAATCTCGAGTTCAATGACGGTGACTGCGACAGTAGGCCAGTTCGGGTTGCGGCCTATATTCCTGGTTTACGGTTCATTTATGTCTGGCGTTCGCTGTGTTTTGCCCAGTACAGTTAGACCTGGCGGTCTGGTCAGTGCCGTGAGGTCTCTACGTCGGTATGGTCGGGGAGAGGTTTTTAAAACTTATTCAAATTTGACTTATTGATATTTTTAAAGTTTACAATTTGAGTTGGTGTTACCACAGTAAGGATATTCTACTTGTTAATGCCATGGGGACTAGTCGAATATGGGGTAGGGGACTGGTCGAATACTGTATGGGGACTGGTCGAATATGGGGACTAGTCGAATATGGGGACCAGTCAAACATGGGGTTGGGGACTGGTCGAATATGGGGACTAGTCAAACATGGGGACTAGTCGAATATGGGGACTAGTCGAACATGGGGTTGGAGACTGGTCGAACACTGTATGGGGACTGGTCAAATATGGGGACTAGTCGAATATGGGGTTAGTCGAATATGGGGACCAGTCAAACATGGGGTTGGGGACTGGTCGAATATGGGGACTATTTGAATGTGGGACTAGGGAAACGTGGGACTAGTTAGGTAGGGGAAGGATAACTTTAGCAATATGGGACCCTGAACATATGTATTTTATTTGGTGTTCACGCCCATATCGATAAGGGAGCCCGATGTGGGAACTAGTCACAAAACATACTCATACTCATCATAACTATGGTAGCCCCCAAGTACAACGAAGAGATTGACTTTGCACATTAGCTAATGTTATTTAAGTATAATCAACATGATCGTGCGAAGAAATAAGTATATTATTACCAATATTCACGGATATATTCATAGTATTTTTACTCTAAAAATATCTGTGAAAATTGAACCGTCGTAAATGCGTGCAAGATTGGAGTAGCCTATTTGAGTTATGGTTATCAGACGTGTAGGTGGGGCTAGACTCTAAGGATCATTAATTTTGCATATAATAACAGCTATTTTCGTGGTCGAGGCGGTAGACTCATCACCATACCTCTAGGCCTGCCGTTCAAGATCCTTCTTGTACTCGCTTTCATTTTGCATGCTGATCTATAAACAGATAAACTCCGCGAGCTGCATTTCAAACAATGTCGGGCCGACGGCGTCGAGGCATGGCGTGGCGGTCGAAGGCGGGCTGGAAAATAACAGACTGGAGAAATAAAACTACCTAGTAGGACGGCCGTGCCTCTGACGGACTATAATTTAAAGAGATTAAGTCCAGACCGGTGGAATCGGACAATCCGACTTTATATCTGACTTCAGAATTTATATTAGAAAATTATGTAAAACCGGAGCGGATTTCGAGTAGTTGTCCAGACTTTCCACTTATTATCCGCCATGCTACGCATAGGAATGGCTCTAAACCAACCCGCTCGAATATTAAATTGTTGCTACGTCTAATAAGTTAGACAACTTAATGTATCTTTTCCCCCTCTCCCACAAACCACTTTGATATCCCCTCTTCTGGCTTCTCCTCCCACAAACTCTCTTCAACGATTTAAGTTTTGACTTCATTTGTTTGTAGACGTTTCTTCATATGATTATAAGTATTACATGCTGTGTGAAAATTATGTAACATTAACTATTTCATCGTAAAATAATTTTGAATTTAATTATAGGTTGATTGATAAACATAAATTACAAGTCCTAGCTTTGCCCCTCTACATAAGACATGTTCATCTTATTTTTCCTCCAACTAGTGTGTGTGCGCATATGGCAAATACACTCAAAGTAGGATATCTATAATGTCTTAAATTAGGGAAAAACTCTTTTTTAATAGTATATAGAGAAATAATGCAGGAAGTGACATGCATAGATATTAACAGATTTATAATGAATTTTTCGTTATTTAATATAGTAAATTTTGACAAAAATGGCATAATTAAAAATCAATTTGATATGAAAACCCTGTAAAAAACTGAAAATGTCAAGTTAAACAAACTAATTATGACAGCACAGAATACGTCTGCACAAAAGCCTGGAGATTAAATGCGGTTCTAAAAGCTTATAAAATTGTATCTAATCAGAATCATATAAATGTAATTGAACCTTAGATTAAAGCCTAATAACAAAAACTTCGAGTCAACGAGCATTTAAGTTCTCTTCTATGTGAAAAACACACAATATATTTGTTTTGGTCAATTTTTTAAATATACAAGACAATAATTGGATTTACTATATTTCATGAAGATACATACACATATTTGAATGAACAAGCAACATTCGCTATTTTCGTATTAGGTAATAGGAGACGACGTAGTGTTAGTCCCTTTACAAGGTGTTAACAATACAATCAGTAAGTAACCTTGGTTAATCGAATGTACGTAGGATAAATATATAATATAATTATAATGTACAAAACTGTAGAAAGCTAAATTAGTTGCTGAAGGTATTACCATTCACTATACACAAAATAGACTTCCCATGTGATATGAAAGTTTGAAACCAAGAAAATAGATGAAGTTCAGGACCATCTCACCAGAGATTACTAATGTATAGGGTTGAATATTAATTAAAACCAATGCAGTATCATAACAACAGCTGATTGATTTATCATTTAACACAGAATATTGTCATTAGTTGGTGACCATCTCATCAAATTTCACCACGTTTTTTGGCTTCAAATTTTTACATTACATGGGAAGTCTATTCTGTGTATAGTCAATGGTATTACCGTCATCACTTAAGTAATAGTAAATAATGCTAAGGTTTTATGGTTATAGTTACTTCCCTATGGTAAAATTCTCAATTTTTTCAATATTGGACTTAACGCAAGTTCCTCCAATTGGCACTAAAAGTCTACAGAAAGAGTTTAGTTTAAATTTGTTATAAATACAGCTTATACACAAATATGTTTAAGTTAAATTTGTGTTTCATATCTTGACTTCAGACTGTACCCAAGAACGTCAAAGTTCTGGTTTGTTTATGAATGAAGACGTTAAATTTATTGTGAAAAAACGAACTCTTATCTCGAATAGCATTCTATTAGTAATAAAGTAAATTACATCTATTTACTAAGTAAAGTAATCTTGAAAGATAGTTTGAATTAAAGGGTGACAGTAGGAAACGATCAGTCTGTTAAAGGCTTTATGAGACCAAATCATATTTTTCCATTCTCCGGGAACCACCTTATTTTTATTACCCTCTGATTTCTGTAATAGATTCTTTTGTAAATTAGCTACGACTTCAGATTAAATATAGAGTTTCTTATCAATATATTTTACGTATATTTGTTACCGGCTGTTAATTTGAAAGTCACTATAGCAAACGGATGAAGGTCGAAAAAATACATTTATATTTGTTTATATCAATTTTGTAGATTAAAATGTGTATTTAATTTGCTGACCTAATACTTACTGGCTGGGGCATTGGTTGAGATAGGCTCAACGAGTTATCCACTCTTCTACTAACTCATTCTCTTTTTCAATTAAAAACTTAAGAACACAGCATGTTATAACTTTGATGTGTAAATTTAGTAGTAAAAGTGTAGTGGCTGTATAAATAGTAGTAATAAATAGCAAAAGTACTGATGTAGTAACCATTTCAAAATTGCAAGCCCTGATTTCCTAAGTTAGACCCTAAAACGAACCTAATGATAACTGAGTTTGCTGCTAAACAGATATACAGTAAGATCGTATCAAAAATATAATCATCGGGATGCAAGCTTAATAATTACGCAATACTAAATTAGTATTTCTGGAACTATTAAAATGCCTTTTGACAATAAATGATTTTCCCAATTTAACAAAATTTTAGTCATTTCACAAAACTATTTACTAAAACTTTAGGTATACTCTCAATTCTTAGTCAGTATGGAAAACTCTTGTTTGTGCAGTTCACCTTTGGTTTAAAACCATTACACATGAGGTATTATTTATCAGGTGTTATGCAGCTGTTCTAAACCGTCTTTTTGCGTAAAAAAAATTTTGGTCGTAGAAATAAATACTCTTTGCCTATGAAGATGTAATGTTATTAATTTATGAATGTTATCATACCTCATTTATAAATTATATTTATATTTTAAAAGTAAATCAGGAATTTTTAGTTATGTTTAGTTAGCGTGTTAAAATGTATCAGCAAGAATAAACCTATATCATTATATGGAGAGAAATTAGCAAAAAAATTAATTGTATTCACAAAACTATAAAACTATAACAAGTTACTAGAAAACGCATGGATAAGCACCTCAGTCACAGCAAACCTACCTACGCACTACACATGAATACTAGAATAAAAGGATCATAACAATAAACTAATAGCATTAACATATGTTTTGGCAGTTCCATTAAAGCTATGTTAAATAATGTTTATTTTCGGGCCAAAAACGTAATTTGTTTATGTTTATGTTCCATATCGGTTCTTTACAAGTATTCGTGGTACCACATGAATTTCAAGCTTCAATAAATCTGTAAGTCTGTACTGAACATCTGTAGTTTTTGTAAAATTTTAAGCTTGTAATAGAAGATTTGCCAACAATTATGAAGATATATTAACTGACAAGATTCATAGCATTTACTTTAATCTTCATAAGGATGACATTTAAAAAAAATTAAGATGTCTAAATTGTTCAAATGAATCGTAATTATTGTAATATTTTGGACTTTCGGCTTTTGGAGCCCCAACAAGGTTTTTTAGCATTACGGTAATAGTTACTTCCTTGTGGGGAAATTTCATAAACATGTTTAAAATACTGTATAAATAACGATTGAATAGTTGCTATGAATACGGACCGGGGAAGGCAGTCGAAAGGTAGCGCGCGCAACCTAGCGGAATAACGTCGAACTGCGAGAGCAGGGATAACAGCGG
This sequence comes from Macrosteles quadrilineatus, assembly GCF_028750875.1. Lineage (NCBI taxonomy): Eukaryota > Metazoa > Arthropoda > Insecta > Hemiptera > Cicadellidae > Macrosteles > Macrosteles quadrilineatus. The sequence continues at coordinate 59,650,781 of NW_026542600.1, forward strand.
TCAATACAAACTTTAGCGCTCCTGGCAGCGAACGCTGGAACTACTACAACAATCGACATTGGCCGAACAAAACACCATTGTTGCAACGTGCTGAATTGCCCCACTTACAATGTAGCCAACGACACGTTTTTATGATAATGTTTTTATGATTGTTTCTCTTATTATCTATGTAGTTTTGTTATTTATTGAAATGATGTAATCTGTTGAAGGCGAATTATAAGTAAATTAATCATTATTAGGACTATTTATATTAAATCACATAATATTGTATATGTAATACATTGTAGATAACTTTAAAACCCCTTTAAAACACATTTGGAACATTTGACATCAAATTTGAGAATTAAAATTGATCTCGTTACAGTAATCAAGTCAATACTTTTGATTGATTATATTTTTATCCTTTAGTCACACCTGATTGAGTAATTATTTGTTTCAGAATCCGAGGTATAACTTACTACACCAGAAAGGAGGAGACAAGGACGAAAATAAGCAGAGATAAAATTTTGGACAGATCTTGGCTGAAAAATAAATCGATAGTATTTGCTTATAGAAACAGTTTAAGTAAACATGGAATCAAAGTCTTCGTTCTAAAACTTAATACTATATAATACATATAAATTAAATTAGTATAAATTAATGGCCATATCCAAGGAAATTATATACAGGTATTTTACTATACAAACTGTAAGTTTATTATTAGTTTATAAATTGCCTAACACTGTAAATACAAGTTTTCAATACAATCAGGTAGGAAAAATATGAAACCAGTCCACTTTAAACCAAATGTTCAAATACACTATTATAGCATCGATAATAATCAACATAATAATAATCAATAATATTTTTATTCTCATTAACAGTATTCATAATATAAGCAAAAAAGTTTCTCGAAAGTGAAATTAAACTGAGCTGTAGTGTATTTTAAGCCGTGTTTTCTAATGCAAAACAATAGTGTTACTATGAAAAAGGACGTTGAAAGATTTGCAGTACTTCGCTATAAAAAACAATAGAAAGATAATCGTGCCTCAGTTACGTAAAGAAACCAGCTAGATAGGCAAGAGATATTATAGCAACAATAATGAATCAGTTATAATCAAAGGCACTTTGCAACAGTGCCAACTGGTGAAAAAACTAAAAAAAAAGTAAATCGTAGAATAGAAGGATAGAAAAAATTGTAATTCCTCTAAAATTCAAAACATGTCTTACGTGATAACACAACTAAAAATATTCAAACAATAATTTACCCTTATATGAAAAAAAACTTACAAGGGCATTGCATGTATGTAAGATTTAATTTAACCCAGACTATACAAAAAACACTGCAACACCTTTCCTCACCTCCAAATTTATACAATTCAAATTACAATTTGTAAACACCATACCTTTAAATAAGTCACGTCATGATTAAATCCAGGACATGATCCATGCATCCAACAACGTAGGCTCATAAAATCAAGTATACAATCTTTTTAGTTGGGAGAGAAAATTTCCTATAAATTACCACACTGTTTGTAAACAATCAACAGTAATAGATCATTTGAAACGAATACGCTAAATCAAATACCTCACCTCCAGACTATAGCGTGAAGATTGTTTTTATGTGGCTACTTTTTCAAACGTGATGATTCTCAGATCCCTGTGATTGTGCTAAAGATGATATATGTAAAATGTTCGAGTACAATTAGGATTCCTGTTATTCAACTTTAAAATTTAAATTGTAAACCTCCTTACCCTAAATAAAAAAGTTAAAACTATAAAATGAAATACTTGAATTGTACAAGGAGCTCGGAAATAGTTATTAGTGTGACTAGTGGGCAAAGGCAGTTTGCACTCGCGTTACACATTATATTTTTCCTACAGTTACTTTAAAGCATATAAATAATTAGTCTTTCAAACACTGTACAGCACGATTTTAGGTTATAAATCCAAACATTGAACGAGATGGGAAACGGTGCACCAGCAGAGTCGTAATATCTTTAAGTTCTGCCAACTTATTTTCAAGCGAACTCGTATTACGTGCCTAATAAAAGCACCCTGTTTTGTGTTGTTTGCTTGGAATACTGGTGTGCGGCAAAAAAACTGTGTGGAAAAAGTAATTAGTGTGCGGAAAAAAAGTAATTCGATGCGGCAATTAGCAACTTTCTGTGCTATAATCAGTACAAGAAAGGCCACTTTGTCGGTAGGAAAAATACATTGTGTAATTGTAAGTATACAATGTTAATCAACAAAGGAGTACTACAAGGTAGTAAACCAGATGTTTCTGTTGCCAGTAGAGGCAGGCTGAACAATAGGCTTTGTAGCTGCTTATGACCGAGACCGACGACTATATTACGCGGCTGGTAACCTAGCTGCGAGTCTTGGTCATTAGTCACTGATGGCTCATAAATGGACCGCCTGATTTGTGACCGCAATATAATGACTCATTGAGTGGCCTACAGGAGTGTTGCAGTTGGTAACAGTGATTTACGATCAGCTGGAGTGAAATACCTACACTGGACGCCCAATTGGCGTACGCTCTCAGCCAATGTAGTTTTTGGCATTTTTTATAGCAGGTATTTTGAGAACCTGAGTGTAGAATCGATTGGGAATATGGAAAATTTAATGTAAACTTAGGAATCTGAAATAATTTGCCTACTGCTAGATATTTATTTGTAATAATGTAATATGTTTTATTACCTTGACCACTCCTTTTTAATTAGATAAGACTACATGTTTTGTTACGACTGCCACTTCTGGTGGAAGATGACCTACCTGAATATTTTGTAGTCACCACGAAACATGTATACTAACTTAGAAATGTAAAAATAAATCGTATCGTAATAACGAAATTATATCTAAAACCATTTGCTTTGGATACTGATGCATCACATCTATATGGACCAGCTCTGTAGCTAATTTTAAATTTAAGTAGAACATACTTGAATGAGCTTCTTATGGAGTTTGCTACTATCGAGATTCGAATTACTCAAGTATTTTTTGATACTTTTGATAATTTATTTGTCATATAAGATTATATAGTTTTTAATAAGTTGTGTTTCAGTTTGGCTTAGTCAATCAGTTCGTTTATTGGGCAGAAATCAGTAACTCACATACAGCAGCAGCATACTCTGTCGGTGGCTCAATTATATTATGTTTACTTTTATTCTAAAACACAAGTAAAATCAAATAATTTTGTATTCAGCCAAATTACAATTATAACGATATCAAATTATTTGGAATAATTTCATTGCAATAATAAAATTTGCATTCACCAGGTAAATACAAAATCATCATACTAAAATACTATTATTATTTACCATACTTACTTAAATCTAATATTTACAATAATTACTGATTAGAGCTTTCAAAACATGTTAGAAATTCTTGGACGCTGTAATAGGTTATAATAAAGTTTCAGCTGTTGTACTTTTTTTTAGTCAGTTAATCAACTTTATGCCAACAACGTACTATGTGTGTGCATATGCTAGGTGGGCATAATTGAGCCCATCATAAGTAGTTAGCAGACGTCAAGATTTTCTTTGTTTCTAAAATTGCGTAAAACATGTACTGGCTACATCATTGACACATTAGTGACATGAATAGCTCCACACATATTTTAAGCCAATACCAATAATAATCAGGTAGCCTAGAACTATCCAACGGATTGCGCAATAGAATAATAAATACAATACAATAATACTAGTAATATTTTCTGTCATTGTTGTTTGTTGTTATAATAGGTTTAAATGTTCGTTATTGATATTCTTTAAATCATAGCATTTAATTTTTCGATAAACAATATTTGTAATGTTAAGCAGGCGTATGTGTTGTTATGTATGCAGTTATATTTTTAAGTTTAAACTTAATAATTTATTTATTCCAACCGTCATTTTTATAAATGACAAAACTATAATGTACGAGAACTCAGGATGGCTCATTGTGCAAACAAACCAACACATTGGTTAGTATGAGTTGGTATATCAACATAATACTAAGTAAAGAGCGTACTGAAACTGTGAACAATGCAAGGTATTTAACGGAATTGGACTTATAAAGAGTTGTCAGTGTTAACCGATCAACATGGTTAAAAAAAACTGCTATCCTTAATTTAATATGTATGAATAGGCGATTGTAAAAGAAAAGAAATGCTGCGGAGAAATATATATATGTAGAGGACCTCAACTAAAGCTAGGAAAAAAAGTCTTTTGTTTAAGTACCAAAAAACTGAAAATTCAACAATTATTTTACCACATTCTTTAGATTGGTGGTCGAAAGGGATTTACCCTTTTCTATTATTACTTCTAATATTAGCAACTGATAATACTATAGGTTACGTGAATTTGATCAAAAATCTGGATTGTACGTTAAATTAACATACGACTACAAAATAAAATGCTTGGAAACTAAATTGTGGAGTTTGAATTTCCCGCCCCAGTGGTCCGTTACATGTGGCGCTTCCAGATCTAGCGGTGATGATCCGAACTAATCTTCACGCCTGCGCGCCGGGCGGTCTCCCATCTTGGTCGATAGGAGATAGAGAGAATGGCCGCCACGGTATCCTAGCGACCCTCGACACATCAGTCGTAAATTAGGGTCCGACTCAGTGACGTCGTCATGGCCGTTCCTCGTACTGGGGCTTTGGCCTTGGCGTTTCCGATGGAGTTAGGTTATGTATGCCATCTTGTGATGGAATTAAACTATGGTGTGTTTCAGATATGATTTTGGATGTTTTCAAAGTATGCCATTCAAATAAGGTGCAAAGTATTTTTTTCCTTTTTTTTAATGCAAGTTAAATATTACTATGGACAAACGTAAGCGAGTAAAACATTTAAATTGTTAAAATTATGACAAATATATTGAGCAATCACTATACTGACATTAGTGTCCAAAGAAGTAACTGCAATTTTAGTACAATGTTTTCTTATTCTTTATTTAGACATTTTTTTACAATACAAAATTATGTCATTTATTTATTCCTGGAATTGTAACTCTTTCTTGTATAGCTTTTCCATTGTGATTTGTAAATATTGCACAAATAATATGGTTCCTCATAACTGTTATACTTATGGGAATCATTGAGAAAGCTGTGGAGCACGAGTGTTTAAAGCTAATGAATTATATTTGAACCAAGAGAAGTCACGGCGACGGCGACAGTGCGACTGCAGAGTGAGATTTACAGCGTGTCACGAAAGAGAGAGGTGTACTAAATCTTTCGATGGGAAGAGGGGGGGTCTGCCAACCAATGGGAAACCCGTTGTCATGACAACGTCTTCTCGTTCTCTCTGATTGGTGTGGCTGTTCCCGCCATGTGGTGACGTCACAGATCCGACGCGCATGCGCGATGAGACCAGCGCTTCTAGCGGCCGATACTGCAAACTACGTCGCTTGTGGCGCTCCATGCGACGTTGTGAAGAACTGAAGAGATAGATAGCTAATTTATAACAAATTAATATTTATAATACATAAATCCTTGTCTCCTTATTCCTATCGTCTTTAAAGAATATGTACTCGTTATTTAGGTACCAGTTTAACTAGTATAATCAACATGATTGATTATTAAGTGATCATCATGATTAAATCATGAATACATAAATCTAGCAATAGTTATATATACAATATTTATGGATACCTAACTGTTCTATTACTGCTGTAGAAAATATGGTCACTGAAATGTTACGTATGTCATGTGAGTATTATATAAAATTGGCTACTGGCGTTAGATAAGAATATAAAAACATGAAAAATATACAGGTATGTATATAAGATAAATTGGCTACTGCTTATGAAAAATGATGGATACATATATGAATCAACTAGTTTACCTTGCATATGTATGCACTTTTATGGTTTTTAACTTTATTTTTATTTGATGTTTTACTTGGGTGGTGCACAAAACTGTAACTTAACAATGTCTTACTATACATCAAAGGGCTTATTTTCCCTTAAAGACCATATAAGTTGCCGTACATTTAAATTCATTTTGTGGGAAACGATTTTTAAAATTTATGGACGAAACATAATAGAAAAAAATTACACTGATGACGACTAATTTATTTCGGGTAAAATATGTGACGAATAGAAGGACTATGTTAGCTATGTTGCAGTTCCTGTAACAATTATACACTATTGTTTCAATAAGTTAACTCATCATCTCTATATAATTAGTTCCAGTTTTCCCTATACCATATTCACACCCACCTGAGTGACAAAATAAGGCTCTAATACTCTTAAGCCATTGTATTAATATAATGATTGCTAACATTTTTTTACAATTATTACATCATATACATTGCTCAAACTCTTCATTCGGCTGAGATAAATCTCGTCTAGTGACTACTGTATCAAAAAATAATTGAAAAAGACCAAGTTAAGCACCCGATAACCTCTTAAACCATTCGTTATAATAGAGTTTATACAATAATTTATGCCCACTATTTTGAACACAGTAATTTATAATTGACATTGTATACTTTTTTATAGGTAAAAAAAAACTCTCACAAAGCAGCCAAAAGGAGTAGAAAAACTAAGCACCGAACTTCTCAATTCCAATATTTTTTGCAATACTTTACATTTCAAATAGTGTGCACACATATTTTGAAATACTCTAAATTTCTATTATATTATTTTTGAACTAATATCATGGTCACTACCTTGTCGCGGCTACTATACATAAAACAGAAAACCGTAACATTTGGCATAAACGTTTTACAAACGATTGGCAATAAAATTGTTCAAGCGAGTCCTGTTTTCATTTACCGTTGAATGAATGAAAGTTGTTTGCAGCGGTAACACCCGTATTGGCATAAATTTCCCTTTATGTAGTTGGCACGTTTTCCGTTTTACATCCAGCTGTTACTTAATGGTCTGACGTGTAACTTTTTAATGTTCAATACAGGTGATTAATACCTCACAGCGTACAATGATTTACTACACGATTAGCAAATGTGACGTCATGTTTCTAAAATAACCTACAAATATAGTACAAGCGTGTAAAAAACAGGGCGATAAATGTTTTCTAATTTTTAAGTGGTTTAGCAAATGTCTGGATGAATTACATCTAATGGAAGGATTGCAATACTAATTCAATTTAGTGTTAACAGCGTAAAGTGTTTACGATTCCCAAGTGTATCCATACTAGTTTAAAATACGGAATATGTGTCTATTGTTTTCTTTGGGGAGCTGGTCTAGTGGTTAGAGCGCGGGACAGTCCCTGAGGTCCCGGGTTCAAATCCCGCCAATCACCAATGGATCCCCTAGCTCTACCCTGAAATAATGTGAAATACCTTTAATACCTTTAATACCAGCTGCGACGTCGTTGGCCAGAATTTCTGGATAGACTGTGTCAAGGATAAACTAAAAATAATATTTACACTATTTACAATACTTTTGGCAAGATGGCGTTGAGCCTATACACGGTGGAACGCATCAAAATACTCGTCAACTGAGTACAGTGGTCGGTCGACTAACCAGGCTTTAACTTTCTTTTTAAAAGCGGACTGTTCATAAGACTTAAATCTTTGGGGGAGATTGTTGTACATCTTCAGAGCCCTAATGCGGAAAAAGCTTTGCGTTTTGGACAGCCTGCAGTAAGGTATGTGGAGCTGGTCTCTGTTATGAAGGTTGTGGGAGTGGTGGAATTCCCTTGTTGTGAGCTGATCTAAGTTATCCCTCACATAACAGAGGCTAAACAGTACATACTGGCTGAAGATAGTAAGGATTTTTGGCTTCTGAAGATAGGCCTACAGAGCTCACTGTCACTCTTCGATTTGAATGAAAAACAACCCCTGGCTCGTGCCTAGCGTCTTAGCACAAAACATTGTTTTTCATTCACACGAAATCATTGCACCAAGAAAGCTGCAGTTTCGCACACTAATAATCTATGTACTCAAAATTATCACGATCATATTCCCATTTCGATGATTTAACTAAAGGCTTTCCTTCAAGGGCTTCAAGCCCTCTTAATTTTTTACGTGGAACCTTTTATGTATATTGTGTGGTCCTTACGGGAACAATAAGAAAATCCGCAAAGTTTTCTGCTTTATGAAATTTGAATTTTAATTTCGAGTTATCCATTTAATCTTACAATCAGCTGATATAATAAACCGTAGGGGATTTTTATAAGTGGCTATAATTAGTTTATTCTATATCAACGGAAGTACTGTATTTCTTTGATTGAAAAAAAATCTCTCTTATATTCTTAGGTATAGTTTTGATGTGTTCAGTAACAACATTGTTTGAAATTCAATAAAAGGGATTGTATTGTATCACAATTAAAATATTGAATATGCTTTAGATGTTAACATATTTTTACAGTAATTCAAATATTGTTTGTTGAAACTTTTTCAAGCTGAATTGTTGATTATTACCATGGATTGTCTGTGTTTACATTAGGATGAGGCTATTAGTCATAAATCTGCCGCACAGCCGCATGCTTTTACATAAACCATAGAGATATTTTTTTAAATATAAAGTTTTCTCTTTTTTAAATCAGTGGTAGGTGTGTAAATGTTTTACTGTAGATTTAAAGAACTACATTATTCTCTTCTGATGCGTAATTTCCTTGAAAAGTTACTTTTCAAGCAGTTAAATTCATAAAATTTACCTCTTCTGTTTACGTAGCTGTATAACTGTTCGAAACAGTGTATTTAAATTCTGTATAACATAGCTAATACAATTCATTGTCAACTTAAAACAAAGAAATTTTATAATTTAGAAATCCACAAAGATTTGCCAACAAAAAAGTAGTAGTATTCGCTTTTGAATCAAGAAGCCGGGTTTAACCATTAGCCATTAAATAATTTTTATTTTTATCTGGCAAATTTATTTATTTCATAGTAAGCAATAATATTACACGAAAATCTCACATTATTACATAATCCATAGCTGCAAGGCTAAGTACAGTACTCATTATAACAACAGAGAAGTGTGTTATACCTATCAGGCAAATAGATATTTGCTTAGTCTGCAGGTTTGTTGGGTTATGTTTAAGTCGTTCTGTATTGGATTTGTAATGTCCCTTACCTCTGAATGGATCAAATTTGATTTTAATTCACAATCCCTAACAGGCACGGTCAAGATATTCAATTAAAAACCCTTTATGGATTTATTACTGGGAAAATATCATGATAAACATTCAGTACATTCTACTTAAACTTCTCAAAGTTTTTCAGAAAACTTCCACTAGTATTCCAGTAGCAAAACCAGAATAGAATTCCAAGCAAAAATTTATTGCAGCCAACGCAATTACCCGCAATTGCCTTAGCCAAAGCATGGCGAATTGCGAGTGAGCATGATCGAAACCGAGGGAAAAAGCAGGAACTGCATAACTGTAATTGCAAAGTGCAACGACCGACGAAGATATCCTGCCTGTATCTCTGCATCTTGGGCAGCGGAGCGAGACAGGGCAGTGATGGCCGACCTGGTCGACGTCACAGGCCACAGCTAGATGGCAGCTCTGCTGCTCATGAGGATAAGTTGGTTGACAGAATGCTTGAATTATTAGAATGATCATGGCAATCTGCAAGAGAAATCTTTTGGGGCAACAGTCAAATTTATAAAATACTTTTACGCCACATTACATCATTTTTACGAACTTCCCACGCAAGGATTTAGTCCAGAAAACAGCTGTTTGCCGCCAGCTTATTCAAATGGGGTTTCATTGCGTACTACTGTACTGTAATGAGTTTTGCCGGACACCAATCAGCTGATTATACTATATTTATAGGTGGCAATGAATTGTTATAAACAAAAACATAACCTCTCTTATAGAGGCTACGACTAGTGATTTTTAGCCCTTTAGTTGGCGAAAATATATTAGGATTTGTACAGATTTAGTAGTATGGCTTAAACTACCGTACGTAACTCGTCCAAAATGTGTGTACCGGACTCGTATGGTCATCCCACACACTCGTCCGGTAAACACTTATTTTCAGGACTAGTAACGTAATATACTATTAGCTTTGTCTCAAACGAAAACATACTGCAAAATGCCACTTTCGGTACTAGTAATGAAATAAGTTATTAGATTTTAATGTGATTTGTTATATAACCCCTTATTTTTTCAAGGGGTTCCATTAAATTGAAGAAAACTTTCATGGTGATATATCAACAGGGAAATTTGTGGTAAACGATTAAAATATTCTAAATTATTGATAATGGGCTATTGACATTTAGGTATAATACTGATTGAAATTACAAAATATGAAGGTTTTACTGTAGCCTTGTGAGGTAAATCAGTATTCAATGCATTTTATTAGCATGCGCTGCAAATTGGATGGTTATGTATGATATTTTTAAATGACACAAAAACACACACCATAATCAAGTAAAATAACATGGTCAAACAGATTATGACACTTTTATACTGACGGTTTTAAAGTGTACTGTTGAAATAAAATGGAATACACTATGACTCGATAAGTCAACGAATTATAATTACTGTTTTTACATTTTAAGTCAACGAATAATATTATATCACAACAAATCCATGCCGAAAAGCTGAAACACAAAGTTCAATGTGTAAATTATATAGAGTCAGGATCATAAATGTATAAATGATGAGTGGCCAGACAAACTGCTGCAGTAGGCCAGACAACTCATCCGTTAACAGACAAGGCTCGTTGTTTACCTAGACACGTTTATGGTGTGAGGTAAGTACAATAAACTACTTTATGATAGGTAAACAAACGTTATAGACCCTAACCTAACTAACTGGTCGACGTACGTCGCAGCAGAGGCGGTATTGCTACCTGATAAACGGTTTAGTAGGGTTGTAAGGCTGTAAGATTGTATGGTCCGTTTATGGGAGCGAGCTGGTCAAGTGGGATTGAGCGCTGCTTCGGTCCTCGAGGCCACAGGTTCAAATTCCACCAATCACCAACGACTTTTATTGTATAATAATTCATAGTATAGTAATAATAATGCTTCCTAAGCCAACAGTGGAATTTTTTAAGAAGTGCTAGCTCATTTTGGCCTTATTTGTTTGTAGTTTACACTTGGACATCCTACTGGCTAAGACACCTGTTGTATAGGTTTTGAGACAGTGATATATTTAAACCATATATTGGAATACGAAGCTTTATGAATGGAATTCGTTGGGTCTAGGATGTCTATCGATATTCACAATGTGAAAAGTGGACCACTTAAATGGCAACAATCCACCATATTCATCCCATTCGCTTTTCTCCGACGTAATTGGTGACTTAAATCTTCATATACAAACTATTCTCTTTTCCACAAATATGTTTTTCAGTTGTATGAAGCAGCTCTAACATCTTTATTCGTGATATACTGAACCAGTCACTAAGTACAGTTGTGAAATAATGTTACGCAATATGCATAGTGATAGTTGGATAAAGATTTTTGCAGTATTTTTTAAAGAAATTTGCCAATTCCAGGTTCTGAAGGAGTCTATGATCTTTTAAGTGGCTCTTTGAATTCAACAGCTAACTTTCGTTGGAGGGTTTGTCACGTTCTGTTATTTATTATAAGATCAATACCAGTTTCCACAAAAACCCTCATACAGATGAGTGTGATGGCTGATAGACAACGTGTTAAGTAACAACAAATCATGGTATGGCTGTGAACAAGGCCCCACTAGAAAAAAACAGGCCATGCTGCAGAATCCATGACGTCACACGAGTGGATAGATTACATTGATAATTCATTGCCATCGCCATTCCCATATGTTTTAGGTAAATAAACAAGCTGGCTGTTTGTAAGATTTTAATGGTAAGATTTTAATACAACTATCCACCACTGTGGCGTAGTGTTGCGCTGCCCGCGCTGCAGCATGGCCTGTTTTTTCTAGTGGGGCCTTGCTGTGAAGGTGCTTTTCATCTTCGTGACGAATCTTGATGAAAAACTTTGTACACACGAACTTAAACACAGGACATCAATGACCTTCAGGGATAATTGTAATTTAACAATAAGAAAGAACGTACATGAACTACTTCAGTCTTTCTCACAATCAGCTGAGCTAGGATAAGCTGATAAAACGGTCATTATCAACAGTTTGCGTAGATGGCCTTGAATGAAAATTACAGGAAACGTTTACTTTGCGATTTGCGCATGACATGGAACATGTTTGTTTAACATTTTTGCCTCCGGATCACCTTTCATCCGTATATACGGATGAAAAGGTTATAAAATTACAGTAATTGACTCACCACCTACCCGCAGATTAAAGCGTCAGTGTTAAGTTGTATTCATTTGTCCATATTATTGTTTATCTGAGTATTAATTGTATATGTGTTTTTACCACTCTTCAATAGAATGGATGAAGAGGACTAAATCAGACTGATAATGACCTGTAGCTGCAAAACAAGTTGCAGCCTGAAGACCCAATAATCGTTCGACAGTACAAAAGGAATTAAAGTTTTTATTCGATAAATATTTCAAATTCTCATAGTACATTAGAAAATATATATAGTCATAGAGCGTACAAGTTTAACGAGAGGTTTAACATTCAATTCATAATATTAGCCTAAACAAGGTATAAATACGATAAATAAAGTACAGTATACAGGGTGATTGGTACTTATTGTGACAAATTTTTTTTGGTGTAAGTACAAAGTAAACGCAGTATGATGATGCATATAAAATGTTCCAAGTCTAAAAATTAGCTTCCCAAAGAATTATTTTATGTTTTTCAAAAATAACTATGTTTTTAAACTTAATACAGCTATTTCTCAATTACCTGTAAATGGATTTGAGTAGATAATGTCATTTTCGTGTTCTACATTAAATTGTGAATAAGAATAATACAAAATGATAGAGGATCAGTTGTAAAAACTCCATTGTAAATAGATTCAAAGATAAAAATTAAGATGTTTGATAAAAATGTAAAAAACATTGGTCAATTGCATTTGTTCACACCCTGTATACAAGAAAGTGTCGGAATATGTTAAAAACTGCGCCATTTTATAAGCTTTCCAACCATATGCTACACCATTGAGATTTATGTCTGCTTATGTACGCTTTAGTGGTTTGAAGACTACAAAGCATGGTGTCTTTAACATTTAAAACATAGAAAGTCGGCATGTATTAACACGTTCACTGCTAAAGGAAATTATAAAATCGAATCGTATTGCTAAAAAACTTTATTGTTGTATAACATTCCTTTTTGTGTCCTTATTGAAATATAATATTATATAATACGATCGGAAGTGAATATGACGTCAAAAAGTGACGTCATAATAATGGGTCAGTACTGACCCATCAGGAGCCAGAGTCAGAAAAAAATGGAAATGCCACTGAATACATTATATATGTCACTAAAAATATATGTTCTAAAGATATATGTAGTCATTATGATAAAATAACCAACATAAAATAGTATATCAATTGATTGGAATTGATTATGACTTCATAATGTGACGTCATATACATGGGTCAGTGCTGACCCATCAAGAACCGGAGTATACAAAATTTAAATATTAAACAAAAATGAGAGATATAAAAGATTTAAAATGTTAATATTATTGAAATAAAATAATTAAAAAATTAATTGAAATTGAATATGACGTCATAAAGCACAAAAAAGTAGCAAAGCGAGGGGCGTTCACAGTAATGTGGGTTAGTACCGACCCAGCCGCCACGGCGGGAGCGGACCGCGGGAACCAACTCAACGGTGAACAAAGCAAGTCACACACTACACGCTAACGTGGTATAGGTCCACCTTTGACTGACGCTAGGCTAGCACTGAGCAACATATTGATTCACTGTAGTGTGGGTTAGTACTGACCCGGCAGCATGAGTGATCCGATCGCCGTGGGTCAGTACTGACCCACCCGCAGCGAACGTGTTAAGCAAAAGTTGTATTTTTGTTTCAGCTTGAACAGTAAAACAGTAAAAAAGTTCGCCTGTTTTCTGGCATTCAAACCACTAAAACAAACGAAAAAATATCTAAACCTCAATAGTGTAGCATATGGTTGGAAAGCTTATAAAATGGCGCAGTTTTTAACATATCCCGACACTTTCTTGTATACAGGGTGTGAAAAATGCAATAGACTATTGTTTTTTTAAATTTTTATCAAACATCTTAATTTTTATCTTTGAATCTATTTACAATGGAGTTTTTACAACTGATCCTCTATCATTTTGTATTATTCTTATTCAAAATTTAATGTAGAACATGAAAATGACATTATCTACTAAAATCCATATACAGGTAATTGAGAAATCACTGTATTAAGTTTAAAAGCATGGTTATTTTTGAAAAACATAAAATAATTTTTTGGGATGCTAATTTTTTAACCTGGAACATTTTATATGCATCATCATACTGCATTTACTTTGTACTTACACCAAAAAAATTTTGTCACACTGAGTACCAATCACCCTGTATATTGCGAATGGTTTTCTCGGTCAACGTATGCAATATGATACAAATGAGAACATAACACCCGCGTTTAATTTTGCATAACATAAAAAAAGATGTTGGATTAGTAAACAAATCAAACCCGCAGTTAATAAGGTCTTCATTCATAAATCTGGTACAATTGGTACAAAGATGAAAGCCATCCAAGCCGTGCAATGTGTTATGCAAATTCAGTATGCAGACTACGTGTTATGCAAATTCAGTATGCACACCGCGTGTTATGCAACTTCACAAAGGAATGCAGTAATTTAACTTACATGACTAAGTTTGTAACTTGTCATACTTATATGAGGCTTATCGCCTTACATTCCATATTTAACTACCAATAACATTTGCCAACAATTGTCAAACAATGTTACATTGTGTTTGCTCTAATTAGTTTACAAAACAGCTGATTCATTGAAATTTTACTTTGCCCATTACTTTGCTCTTTCCATTGACAACTGAGCAAACAAAATGTGGGCTAGGTTGATTTTAATCTGCAGTTAATGGTCTATGTTGATTAAACTATTTTTACAGGTAAAGTGTTACATATAACCTACAAACAAAACGTTTTTGTTCAAATATCAAAGTAAGTAATAATTTTAGAAGGTGATTAACAATCTAAAAATGGATACATTTAGTTTTTCGAGCTTCAAAGTTTAAATTAAATGACAATTTATCCTGTCACACCAGTGCAGCATTGAATACTGCATAGAGAATACTAACCTTAATGTTATATTTATATTTTTACAGCCAAATTAAGATTACTTAGCTTTCCAAATTAACACAAAATATAATGTGTAATTCTTGGTAAAATTACCAGTTTTAAGCTCGATCAAATTGGCCAAATAATGACTATTCACTTTTTCATCGTGAAAAAGGCTGATAAAAGGCATTAGTGTTTCGGGGGAAATTCCCTCTATATACTTACACAATTCACTTCTTCTAAATCCACTGAAACATTAAAATAACATTGTATGGCATATAGATTATGTATATTTGTAACGTTGAGTAAAAATATTGAAAACATACAATGAGTATCAGCAGCTTGGAGGTACTTCATATTTTGGTTCTCGATTACCTTGTAAAAAGTCTACCGTACTTTTAAATACCTAAGCAATTTCAAAACAGGTTGTTAAACGATTTTAAATGGTCGGAGAACCTGTGTCAGGTCCATTTGTTACTTGTTCTAAACAACTATGGAACAGTTTAAACCATTATTGTTAAATTCATAGTAAAATTATAGTTGATTTGGCAACGATTTTTCATTCTTGATCAATAAGCGTAAACATAGTATCGGCGTACATATGACGTTCCAACACGTGGGTAGATCGAACTTCATTTATACTTACACACAAACTCCGACGAGGACAAAGAATAAATCATACGAGATTTTTCTATTGAGAATGTTATGAAGGGGATCTGAAACTCATTGCTGTGGGTTGGTGTGTTTGGGTAATTCGAATAACCTATTCGTAGAGCACATTGCATTAAGTGGCAACTTTCAAAACATAATAGCAGTGGCCCAAGATACCATTTCCAAATAAATAAACAAATCCTTAACAGTTGGAATGAAAATAATATTTGAGCTTGTAAGGTATACGGGTGTTACTGGTGTATTACAGGTGTAGCCTATTACTGATTTTTTAGGTTAAAATTGGGGAAAAACTGTATAGCTTGCTAAGGTATAACTAACTGATTTTTCAGTTGTGAGATTTACTTTTTAAGTGGTAAATCAGTATATTTTTAATGAGGTTTTTAGATCGATCCCCGCAGCTACATGTCTAAGAGGACAGTGTATGGACTCGGTTCAGCCATTGCTGCTTCACTATAGAGACTGGTCGAGAGGCAATTAAAACTTTATGACTCATTATAATCGTTAGAAGCAGCTTAGAAATCCTCGTTAACTCTCACTTGTCGTCCAATTAAAACTTCCAATTAACATTTTCGTTCGTTTCTATGTTAATTAAATACCAGCACCACTATATGAATTTACTTAACTGATAAATCTGTTAGTTGCGATTTAATATTTAATTGCATAACATTAACTCCCCGATATAATAAGTGCATAAATTAAGGAGAGTACAGATACGATAGACGAGTGAGGATGGACATTGATACGGTCCAAAACAATATAATCTTTAGTCTGAATAGTTGACTAGTCAATCTAAATAATAACTAATTAAAATTATTTGAAGATTTTTTCCACGAATTATTTCTTGGTTTCCTTGAAACGAAAGGAGGCAGTAACCTGTTTTCATGACTATTTGCCATAAGTGTTCCCTCGTCATTTTATTGTGGATCCCCGCGCACTATTTCACAAGACTTTTCTACAATGATTATTCATATGAACTATCTGGAGGACCGAGGATGTGAAATGAACAATATCTGGCTTGCGTCGGTTTACAAAATGCAAAACTTGAAAGGAGTCTTCCTCTGAATATAAGTTTTCTAATTTACTGAGAAAAGGCAGTGTGGACATTCTAATTATGTTCTAGTTCGATGTCTTTGATTATAATTTAAGGTAGTAAATTGTAGCTGAATAGCATACATTCAAGCTACGATTTACATACTGTGAACCAAATTAGCAACATTGTCAAGGAATAAAAAAAATATTACTGACAATACATTATACTCATAATAAACTTGATTGAGTACTCTAAAGTTCATTAGGAGATAGATATGGATTGGATGAAGACATGTATGGATTTACATGTGATTAAATGACCCCGTGTGCCATATTTGTTTCCTAAAAGTCTTTGAATCAAATTCTAACTGATTCATTACTTCATATCTGAAAGCGAGATATTAGGTGCTCTTCATAAACGCAAAAGCCGGAGGGGCTGGCAGGAATATAAACTGTATAAAAACGCACCCAGCTGGATCTTGTCGGCGGCAAACTACAAAAATGAGTGCCGAAAACAGACTCAAACAAAGTTTGGTGTTCTGAGAACTGCAAGGAGCAGTCTGCGTACACGCTGCAGGATGCACCGCCACCTAATAATATCACCAATAGTCTAGACCTTTAAGTTTTATTGCAAAATAATTCTGAAGCTACATTTTTACGTGTTTTTAATTTTTCTTAGCCATCATAGCAACCACAATTTTAAAATATAATCGTTGCACATTATTCTATAACTTTTCTTCAAACAAGGTTTATTTCTTTATTTTTTTTATTTTTTTTTTGTAAAGTTAAACGCAAGTGAGGTAAGTAGTTTGTAAGTCATTAGTAATTTAAAACAACACACAAATGCATCGGCTATTTCGGCGTATACAGATATGATATAGTAATTTATTCATAGGTAAAAAAATATTTACATACGAAATCGTACTATAAATGAACGTCAGTGATACAAATACGCTGTATTAGCCCTTGTGATGGGCAGTTTAAGCAATCGTTTTTTGAACGCTTCACGAAGCGGGGTTCGAATCGATTATTGAATTATATGAAAGTACGATGAATAGTTTGATACCACTGTAATACAATAGATGTTTATTAAAGAAAGTTGTAAAGTTCTCTGAACTTAGGATATTTTGATAATAAATAGGGCCAAGCTCTAGTGTTTTTAAAAGCAGTTCAATTGGAATATTTTTAAAATATTTTTTTTTTTCTGAACTATAAGACAAATATAGTTACGATACTTATCCTTCTCAGACATAATATAATGATTTATATTCAAAATAGAATTACATAGTTTTTGTTAAAAATATGTTAGGCTCGTATATAATCAACCCGTATGCCTCTAGGTTTGGTAACATTGCAACAATCAAACATTTTCTTTTAAATGAATTCACATTAAAACAATACTTTCTCTATATAATATCTATAGAGGAGCGAGCTGGTCTAGTATTAGCCTACACCTCGGGGCTCCATAGCCTAAGGCCCTTGGTTCAAATCCCGCTACTCACCAATGATTCTATCTATGTGTTAATACCTCAAACCTCTAGGACTATCGTCCTAAGATGTGAAAATGGGACAAAAATAAATAAAATACATATTAGGTATATAGGAGGAAATTTTAATGACTCTCAATTCATATTATCATGTAATTAAACGTAGAGTCGGTGTCACCTCTTGTGGCACGGTATGAAAATGTATTGTAAAAATTTTTATACGACTCCCTCAACCGACTTATAACACATCATGCTATCAATCCAATTGTCTTGATCAACTTCATGATTTTGGGTTTCAAACGTCGTAACTAATATACAAAGATGAAATGAATGTTAATGTTACACGTTTGTCAAAAAAGTATAGAACTGTTTAAAACTGCATTAAATGTGTCCATATAAAATTAAACTATAGATGAAAAGTTAAACGAGATTATGGTGTTAAAAACTTGGTTACCTTTCCAAAAAGTAAAGAAAACCCCGTGTTGATCGATTATTATGTTCATAAAATAATTAATAACTCATGAACATGAATTTAAGTACATAAAAACGACCAAACCAAGGACATCTTTAGTCTGATTGATTCTGCTCAAACATCGTTCGCAAGTAAACATCAAGTTTTCAAACAAACATCACCAAAGTGCTTTGAATATTTTAAACAAAGAAGCTCTAACCAATCACTTACTTTGTACTCAAAAGCTAATAGAACTTTACATGTATCCCAGGATTTACATTTGAATAAAATTTACTCTACTTGCGTATTTTGTTGTTAACATTTAACAGAATTTCATATGTAAATAGCACCAAGTGGTATATCCAAATCATGTTTTTATAAATAACAGCATTATTGATTTTTGAAGTTATCACAACTGAAACAGTTTCCGTTAATTAGTTGTCACACCTTCTCAAACAATAATTTGATTTTAAACGCGTATGCCATAAAGCAAAATGTCAATGTTGAAAAAAAGTATGTCAGAAAGCTTAGGAACTCTTCTTCATTAAATTGTTTGCTTAAAGCATAATTAACTTAATAATAATATCATTATTTAAAAAATCATAAATATGCCTTACAGTGTATATTTGAGAGTAAAAGCTACATTTAAACAAAGATATTACAGTATCACCACTGTAAAATAATAATGTATCAATATGCAAACAATGGATACATGAGAGTGGAAACGTTATAAAAACAAAAGACATTTTATACATCATGGTACCATAATTGTAAAATATTCTAAGAACAAAGAAAAAATACCCAGCATCACTACCATATCGTTACGCACTTTAAAATTCATATAGACAAATGAAATACCGATTCTATATAGTTAAACCATATTGTAACTATTTAAATGCTTATGTTATTTGAGACAATTTGTTACATTTAAACGGCTGGAGATGAAATTAATCACAAAAACAAATATTTACCATTCAATGCTAATTTAAGATCGCACCCATAGTTTAACAATGATTGCTGTTTTATTTGCGAATTTAATGTCTACTTTGTCAACCCATTTAGTTTAACTGACTGTATTATTTTATGTCTTACTAATAACCGTAAATTTTATGTTCTGTTTCCAGCAAAGATTTAGATGTTTTGGCATATGTAGGTCATGTAAATTGTTGATTAAATATTAGTTATTATCTAAACACTTTAGACAGTGTATAGATATTATAAAATTGTTTTCCTTATTAGTTTGATTCAGAAAAGAATGGTATGTTAAATTAAGAGACTCCATTTATTAAATAAGGTATCCACTTTTAAGGTATACTTTTAATAAATACTTAAAAATATTTTTAATTGTTGTATAACAACTTAAATTTGCATACGTGTAACTAGTTTAGTGACCTGTTCATTTATATTATTCGATAATAGTCCCGTTTTATTGTATACATTTTTTAGCTTTACTTCTAGTATAACGTATTGAAAGAGTTATCCGCTACTAAATTTGCACCTGTATTTAGTTAAACAGTAACAGGTCCCGTCCATTAAACATAGAAGTTAAAAGGTGTCTTACTTACTTTATAAAATATTTAACCAATTACATATTCCAAGTATTGTTAAGATATTCAACTATCAAACAAATATTACAGCTACTAAACTTACTATATTACTTTGTCTCATAATAAATTTCGTTGCGCTTTTGGCTAGTAAGCTGCGTCTATTATGACGTATTCATTCACACATAAAATTCCATATTATTAAGAGCTTAGGAAACAGTTATCTACAAAAACAACCATTGGTTAAAGTGTGCTACAATTGTACAGAAAATCAAATATATTCTATAACATTTATTGTAATTTTCCCCCGTTTTCATTATCTGAATGGTTATAACGGTAAAAATTATATCTGTTTTACTTTATAGCTTAGCATATCCATTACGTGTTTGTGAATTTTATATTTTGCTAGCTATGAATTAAAGGATGAATGAATTATCTAATGTGCTAGTAGTCATTAGGTACTTGTTTCATAATTTTTTCTGCAATTCAAAAATCATTTATTTTATGTTACATTTAAATACACATTTTTATAAAATTTTGGGATTTAAATCAAACATCTCTTCTGTTGGGATTGGAATAAAAATAAAAATATAGTAGATTAAAAATGTATAATCTTTTTTCTCGCGTAGGCTGAGTAAAAAAATAACCGTTCTACTGTTCTGCTATTTATTTATTCCAATGAAGATTGGGATATAACTTTTAAATTTAAGTACAATTTATTTTAGTAGTATATTTATTATTTTGGATATATTTTTAAAATTAAGAGTTTTTAAATGAGTACATTGTTTGATTGTCTTGACTTAGTATAGTACATCAATGTATGTAGTACAATTTTCAATGCGCTGCTAAATTTTAATTAACATTTGTTTCCCAAAAATAATAGTGCTGTAAACTTCCATTAGAGTGGGAAATGAAAAGATTATTTTTGGCACGGCCTTAAAACCATCGTTAAAAGCATAAAACAATATTACATTATACATTCACTCATAGTTTTCAGAACCTTAGACTACCCTCATCCAACTTACCCTTAGTTCTAATGTAAAGTTTACTAAGGGGAGGACATATTCTTAACTGTAATCAATAAAAGAACGCTGCACTCGTCGGACCCTAAAAAGTTAGTAGGAAAAGTAAATGTACAATTTATAAAAAAAATAATAGAAATGCCATTTAATTTTGTTTGGTAAGTTTTTAGTTAATGGTGTTCTCACTACACATGAAACTGTTGAGGCAAGTACTTGATATGAAATAGCTTGACCACCTTACATCGTGTTTAAATGAAATCCTTTTATTTAATTGAAAAAAAACCTTCCGAGGAAATTAGATTTTTAAAGATTTTAAGCACGTGTCAAAAAACTAAGAGTTAAAACACAATGACGGATGATATACACTATAAAGAATAATGAGCTATTAAGCTTCAAATCTCAATAGTATTTAAATCATTCAATATATAAAATTTATATGTAGAATGTTTTAATATTATCGACAGATTTATATAATATATTTATTTTTTATCAATGAAATCTCATAAAAATATATATTTTGGTGAAAATACAAATCTTTAATAAAGATTCTTAACGATAATGGTCAAAATTTCCTCATAATTTCATACAATATGAGATGTATATTAAATGCATTGTAAAAAACAATCGCACATTAAAACTATACTTTTCATAAATGAATTATAGAATCGTAAATCAATGAAAATTTTCAAAAAATTCAACAACCATTCAACTAATTTCGAATCCACATGGCATTTCTTCATTTTATATATTAAATAAATATAAAACTAAATCTAAATCAAAACAAATTCCAAGTAAAAACTACTCACCGCAGAAGACTATGCAAAAACTGGGAACCGTAGAAAATCACCAAAACCTAAGTCCAAACAATACACGACAGCAGGACACTCGGGGTAGTGAGCGGTCTCTTAGACACCACCGGGGCTCTGAGGACAGTGCGCCTTTCGTGGAGCGATAAAAAGAATACGACTGGAGCAATGGTAGACTTGCGCCTGGCCACCTCACTCCCTCTCTCTCTCTTTCTCTCTCCCTCTCCCTCTAGCACTACTCTCTCTCTCTCTCTTTCGTAGGTCCTCTCGTTCTACAGGTCCGTGTTTCAATTAATAAACTAAAAGTTGGTAATTAATAGTAAATAATGCTGAAAATGAATAAATATTTGAAATAATACTACGTTATTTAAAAAAATAAAGAAGTTTAAAAAATATAATTTCTTAGATTGTAGGTAGATTGTAGGAATATATTCCAATTCCAGATTGATTGGAATTCTGAAATTTAACAAGAGCTTCTATTTTAGTCAAATACAAAAGGATTTGGGAGAAACGGATATTTTAGCCATGCCTAGGATAGATGGGTGCTCCCTATGATTGGATACGAGTATGTTTGGAAAAAATAACCACTTTGAATACGTGAAAGATTTAGTATGTGAATATTTATGGAAGATAATAATAATAATAATAGTGTAATATTTATGAAAGATTGAAAGTTTTAACAACGATCCACAAACTGGAGAAGTAGTATAAATCTTCATATACTAAAAAACTTTTGCAAAACTATGTATGACAGCTAGCCTGACCATACAACTGGACCAAATTACCACATGAAAGATATTTTCCTGTAGATGTGCAGAATCCCTTTATAAATTAAAGTAGGCTAAAAAATAAGCACAAAAATGAATTTGAAATTTTATAAATTAAAATAGGTTGTATGGGTTGCTATGCTGGTGACAAAATAACAACAAAATATAAATAGTAAATCAAAACAAATGGAAGAAAGTCCAATCATATGTTTAATTTACAGCGTGGGTTGAAAATAGAGAAGTTTACACAATACATACTTTTGGTCGAGTTTTTGACCACGGAGCAAGCTCTCCTACGAGCTATTTTGTTCTTGAATATAAGTGGTCCAAGAATATGCCCTAATAGGACACCATATACTGATTGGGACCATGATACATGTACTTCTTAGGGCATAAGTCTAAAATTATTGTAATATTATAACCAAAGAGGCTGAAAGCTTTTGACAGGACTCATCAAAAGCCAATTAGGCCAGGCGCACACAGGCGATTTTGAGTCGCGCAACAGTTGCCCGACTAAAATGTTCAACATTGTTTTAAATTGGAGTGCGCACACGAAGGAAACAGTCTGGGGACAGTCGCGCAACTGTTGCAACCGATGTTCCCGGACCCAATTTGCCAGCGACTGCTCTGCGACTCAATTGTTGCGGGACTGTCGCTCCAGGTTTGGTGTCCATTGAAACAAGTGTAGATGCGCACACATGCAACTAAATAGTCGCTGTGTCGCTCAGTCTCACCCCAGGAGTTCAACTACTCGTGGCCAGAACTGTCAAAGTAGTGTTTGCTCTCTTGTTGTGTGAAGTTTTTAGAAAATTAGAAGTATGAGTGTGCGTGACGAGGATGTCGAACAATTAATTGATGAAGTTGAGAAGAGGCCGACTATATTTAAAGTCATTAAAACTGTCCTTTCACAAGTCGCTCACTATATATGGGATGAAACCAGTATCTTCTCTTTTTCTTTCGCGCGCGAAACTTCAGCAACAAAGCACATACTACGGCTGTATCATTGAAATCCATTCGGAACGCTGTAATGAATGTATTTCCAACACGTCTCAAGACTAGATATGCGACTAAAAAGTTGCCTGTGTGCGCACTCCAGCTCAACTGTCGCTAGACTTCAGAGTCTCCGAGAGAGTTGCGCAACAGTCCCCCGCAACAGTTTTTAAAAACATTAAAAAAATTCATCAATGAAGCTGTTAGACAATCTTACTTCATTCCTCAATCCCTACACGTAAACCATTATCTTAGTTGCAACACTTTTAAAATATAGGAACTATATTGTAAACTATATTTGCGAAACTTTAAATTGCAACATTTCTCCAATTCAAAGAAGATTGTTCCAATTCCAAAATTGTTGTTGGTTTTGTATAGTGTCAAAATTCAATTATTTTCCAAATTAAGGCTGAAATATCACCAACATAAAAGCAAAAGCGTTCAAGAAGTAAAATGATATTAATGTAAAAAAAATAAACTCTTGAAAGTCTTTTATTCTTTTAAGTCCCCATACATTGACCAAAATGGTCTACGAAACAGAACAGAGTCTACATACTCGGCCTAAGCTTTTAAATTTTATGCTAATCCATGTCCATTTTTAACAAAATTTCAATCCGAGCTTAGCCTATAATTGTATTAACCATCTTTGAGACATTTACTTATTTTTAGCACAAATAAAGCGTCAAATTTTGATATCTATGGATTTATATTTTTTTTATTCAAAAAATATCACTGTAAAATCGTTTCAAACGAAGAATTTATGAAGTTTCGATAAGGTAATCATTTTATGAGTTTATATTTTTATATAAGTTGGAATATGTTCACTTTTATAGCTTATGCTATTTGAGGTCCAGATCTTTTTAGCGAATTTTCCTATAGGGAAGTAGCTATTACCGTAGGGGGCACGGTAAGACCTAGACCCGGGACCGATTTACTTTTTCATTTTGATGTCCCCAGAGGCCAAAAACACCATTCGTTCAAATTTTTATATATGTATATATATATAGACTTATATATATATATATATATATATATATATATATATATATATATATATATATATATACGTCCGTGAACGCGATAACTTGAGTAATTTTTGTCCGATTTTGATGAAATTTGGTTTAAAGGTGTAAAGCGGGATAAACTTGAATGAGTTCGCGAACCAGCACGATCGGACCATGGGAACGGGGCTTTACGGGGGGTTTTATGGGGTAAAAATTGGTTTTTCTCACTTTTGACCCTCAAAACACAAAATTTCCCGATTTCTCTTTAGACCTTTTTAAAGAGCTTAAAAAAACAAATAATTTAGTATATAAAAGTATTTTTGTTCGATTATTAGTAACGGAGAAAATTAAAAAAATTGTAAATTTAAAATTCCCATGTTATTCTTATGGAGAATATTGTCAAATGTTGTAGTTTGCTTGTTTATGGATATATTTTGATCAAACTTGGCAAATTTTTGTACTAAGCTATCAATATTTTACTCAAAAACACACTTTATTAGTTTCCTTGTAGCAGCAAACCTAGGTACTCGTTAAACCTAATGTTATAAAATATATTTAACTGAAAATCAATTCAGACAAATGGAAATTCGCTTAGTCGGCAGGTTTGCTGCGGCGGGGGTATTTTACATATACATTTTAACTGTAATTTCTAGTAGTTGCAAATGCATACTCCTAGCGGTGTATAATATGGATCTTCATTATTAAGATAAAGAAAACACACTAACTTCCTAACTTAAATTCAGGTTTTAGTTCTTGAAAAGTTTAAAGTTATCTTGATAGCGCAAAGTATTGTACATAGCTAATAAATGGAATGCATTCTCGGGCCAAACTAAGTAAGGAATTATTTCTTTCCTGTACATCACGTTTAACAGTATACTATATGTTTTACCTTAAAACTTTAAAATGTGTTGATCACTCGATAAAATCATAGGTAAGCCTACATGTCAAAATCTGTAAAAATAAAAGAATGACTTGAAGATCCCATGTATAAGCATAACGCAAATGTTGCCCTATTACATTTAAATATTGGCTTTTGCACAGCCATCCAAAACCCTCATGACTATACAAATAACCTCATAAGTGTTCCATCGATAAATTTAGTAACCACTTTTTCTTATCACAGTCGGTTACTCTTGATAAATATGTATATAGTAATCCTAATCATTCATTACTTCCTCAATTTAATCGTGCCGACACAAAAAATAATATTAACTCTGAAAAAGATAGTCCAGCAATCATGAAATATTTTGTCCAAAATTTTTAGGATTTAGTTAATAACAATTAGACAATTTTATAACAATAATTTGAAGCTGCTGAGAACGGTGGCAAGTGAGGATTCTAAATTTTAACAAGCAACATTGTGATCATTAATCCATCTTGCACCTATTCTAATTTGGAAAACAATAAAAACAGAAAGATTATAGCCTTATACCTTTATTGGTTACAACAGGGTGCTAGTAGCTACTATAATGTAATTTACTAGGAATAAGTCAGCGGTTTCAGCCAAGCCATATGCAGAGCAACTGACAATAGACTTAGTAGTTATCAGAAAGGCCTATGCTTGGCAAAGCTTGGGATTATAGCCAAGTCACATTCAGAATGACCGACTGGAAGCCTAGTAGCTACAGTAGGCTATGACATTTGCTCGGAGAGTTATCAGTTTCAGCTAAGCCACATGCAGCGTATTGACAGGAGGCCTTGTGGCTACTGTCAGGTCGTCTGGCTATGTCCAAATTAAGGAAGCGCATAAACGCGCAATAAAGCTACCACAAATATTTTAACCACCACGCCGTTTGATGAAGAGATCCAACATGTTTAATAGCGCGTTAATTGCAAACGTAACGGCGTCCTGGGTCCTCCGTCTTCGCCGCGTGTCCTTTCAGGACCACCCAAATGTGGCCGAGAGGCTCCTGCAGGAACCTTCCGTTGCCTTTGACAACGGAATTGAGTTATGCAAGATTAAAGATCAATACACACCCTAAGATCGTAATTTTATATTTTCCATTGGTGTTTCACTTTCACTACATGTAGTTCAACTCTTTCCTTTGAAGGTGTGAATAATGGAAGACGTCCAAATTACATTCTAATAATTCCTCACACAACAACCTACAAAAAAAATTAATTCAACTAAAGCTAACCTTAGGATTTTAACCGACATAAATACCAACAGTATCGGGCAATTAATTGTTCCAATCAGTATTTTGACAATACCCTCGTTCTAAAATCAACTGTGACACTTCTTTGAATAGTAGAAGGTCGTACAGCTTATTATACTTACGTCTTTTATGGTCTCTTCGCCACGATCTTTCGACCGGGGAGTCGTCAGTTTTCTTCCAATTTCTGGATTTGTCTACGTTTTGTGTTTTTAGTATGTGTACAACATCCACAACGAATTCTAACATTGACTATACACATAGTAAACTTCCCTTGTAATGTAAAAATTTGTAGCCAAAAAACGTGGTACAATCTGTTCAGATGGTCTACCAACTACAGTAATAAAAATATGATGTGTCAAGTGATAAATCAATCAGCTGTTTGCGATGATACTGTATTGATTTGAAATAATATTTAACCCAATACACAACTACCCTCTGGTGAGATGGTTCTGAACTTCGTCTATTTTCTTGGCTTCAAATTTTACATTACATTGGAAGTCTATTCTGTGTATAGTTAATGATTCTACGATTTCTTCCATTGTGTAGTATGCTTTAGGAAACATTCTATTTTTATATTCGGTATATTTCTTTAACATATTGTCCTTCATAAGTTATTAACATTTGCTGGTAAATTTTGAACAATATCATAAAAGATAGATCGAGCAAGAAAGCTTACACTGATGAAACAGTAACAAGACATGAACTGCATTTGTTGCTCTACTTATTCTCAATCCGTCCATAAACTGTTTTGTATAGCCACAGATATAGCTCGGCACAGTCTAGTCTTATAAATCATTACTACCTTTGACTGTTTCTATTCTATGTATTTATATCTGTATTTTCAGCGGATGTTGTCACATTCACTGACGCAGGTTGTTATCACGCCCGTCACGGAACCGCCATGTTTGTGAGTGATACCTCTTATCAATATGATAACAACTCCACGCCTGGTAACTCCATGTATTCCGCAACATACGGGCATCAGAAAGGTATCTTCCGAATTTAAGTGATACTATTGGTTGGCTCAATACAATAGCCTATATGAGCGATATTCTACATGGAAGATGTTACTATACTGCATATACAGTTGTTTGTGTTTAAACTCTATGACGATATACTTTGTTGACTGAATGAAATCAAAATTATATAAATTAAACTAGTAAAGGCTTAGCACTACAGATAAAGAATATGCGTAATAGAAAAACATAATATAATATGCCTGTTCCCAAAAGTGTTTTCTCGCATGCCCATTGCTAATTATTTGTCTTTATGTTTAACCATCAAATGTATATGAGCCAAAATGTAACAGAATGTTTATTGTTCATATATTTACACGGGCCATGGGGTTACATGCCCAGGTATATAATTTTCTATTGCTTAGTATTGCTTAAGCAAACAAACAAAGCAACGCGTGTAATAGCTGTTTTCATTTTTCACTGTTTTTTTTTCTCCATAAAATCAATTGAACAGTATCTTTTTATAAGGAACTGTGTAACTAAAATATAATGTTAGGTAGCTGAAATCTTCTAAGAAAAGTTAATTTCTTATTTAATATGTCTTCTGTTTTATACTTCATATGCATATTTATTTCTACCACGTGTGTGTTGACCAAATTGTTCATAAGAGTAATTTTAGTTTACTGTCAAATATAAAATATTTTATGGATGCATGCAAATTACAAGATTTTAAATTAGGTTAGCCACTTGTTCTCAGTATGAAAAATCTAACGTAACGGATCTTTACCGTTGGAAATAAATATAAAGTAAAACCAGTCCGTGTAAAGACCGCTTTTCAACTACAATATATATTGACTTAGCCAATGCATTAATGTAAATCTGGCCAAATAAATGACTTATGACAGTACTAACTAAATTTACCACAACTGTTCACTAAGACACGCCCGTGTTTGCATTAAAGTGTTTTTTAGTAATTATCATTTTATTTGCTATAATTATTATGATATTTGTTTTAATCGGATTGAAAGTTGATATATGATTACTTGATATATTATGTCTGTTAGATGGCGTGTTATTTAATGTTGACTATCTACTTGTTTGTTTCATTATCATAACTTTTCTTAATGTTTTTACTTATTTGTTATACCAGTATTTTTGTTACTAAAGGCATTTCAAGTGTGTTCAACTTATGGTTATTTTGTAACTGTATTTCACCTGTTTCTGTTAATATGAATAGTAGTATAGGAGTACAAAACAATAATTATTTTTGCTTGTGTTTCCTTTAATTTATTTATTGATAAAGTTTAATCCGTTGAAAGAGAAAAAATAAATAAACCCGTTAAACCTCTAAACACTTATCGACACCTGAGTTCAGACCATAAATGTTCCAAATTTGTTATTGTTGTTTAGCTTATAACTATTTGTTCTGGTCATTCACTTAGTCTTTAGCTTTATACTGTTATTAATTTGTTTTTACCTTGCATTGTTATAGTAACATAAGCGAAGTTATCACATAATTTGCTCATGTTTATGTTTATTACATATCTCTTCAACTGTTATTGTAAATTTTTACAATTACCCATCCTAATTTTTTACTTCTTTGGTTTGTTACATGGAAAACGGAGATGTCCGTTGGAAAAAAATAAAGATGTTCAACTTGTTTATCCAAAACTAATTACCCGAATTTTATATTTGAATGTAGTAAGTTATTTATTTATTTAAGTTCACATCATCACCCAGCTGTGTGATTTGTTTTCCAACTAATTTAATTTTAGTAAGTTACAATAAGGAATTTCTCGAGTGTTTGATAAGCAGTATAGTTGTTTATTTTGACACCGAGACTTATAAACTAATCAGATCTCATCTCCGAGTACAGGGTAGTAAACATTCTAGACTTATCAGTGTCACTAAGCCACGCCCCTTCCAAGATGGCGGCGATCGTTAACGATGGATTTTGTCAAGTCAGGACCGGAGACCCCCCGGGGCTTTGGGAACGATCAATTTTTCAAATGGAGGCAAGATCCGGCCTCGCGTTGGTCACAAAAACCTGCTCTTCTCAAGAAAGCGTACGATTCCAGCATCATGTGTTTCCCCTTGTACTACTGAGGTGATAATATGACATTGAAACCATGATAGTTTAAATATTTGTAAATAAATAACAATATACCTTATAGCTAAAATATAATTTTTACTAATCCAAAATAGGAATCGGGTTTTATCGTATGTTGTTTCATACATTTATTTTTTTCGTAAAACAGTGATTTCTGCCTAAAAAATCAACGCATTTGATAAAATATGATCGGAATTTAAAAAAGGCTATACGAACTAAAGCAAAAACTGCAGTTTTAAACTACACTAAAATACCTTTTTAATTTTCTCAACGATGTCAGTGGGCCCTATCGATAATATTATAGTTGAACTTCATTAACATGCATGTATATTGAGTTTTAAATTGATTAGTGCTTACATTTACAACTTAACTATTGAGTTTAGTGCATAGTACGTTTTATATTTACGTTGTTCTACTATTGCCCACGACAAGCGCTTTAGGGAATGCTGCCAAAGCCCTTTCACCTTAAATATATAGATTAAAATATTAAATGTAGCATGACTATTTAGTTTAAAAGCTTTGAGGAGATCGGTCGGTGGGGAAATTAATCTTGCTTCCTTTTTAGTTCGAGTTTATTCGCGCAGGGACATCGCATGGAAAGTAATGTTCAATAAGGCCAATCCATTGAATATTCCTTTAATTTTTTGCGAAATAATATTATTTCATGTTATTTGATAGTATGTTAAAAATGTGAACCTGAATATTGTGCTGAGCTGCAATAAACTCAAATGAGAAATATTTAAATAAGTATTATTTATTTTTTATAGCGTTGCTTTGATTTTTACAAACGGTCTGTAATTAAAAAAACACACGTGGTAAGGCTTTGGTCAAGAACTTATTTTTAAATTAAACTGAAACTTTTTTAGATGTAGTGAAAAAGTTACCCACTTCATCCATGCAACATAATTTTCTCGTTTATTAGATCATTAGAAACTAATTTGTATGATTATAAGAAAAAAATCTGTAATTAAAATAATCTAAAATTGTGTTTGAAAATTCATACTTAAATTAGTTTACGAGAGGACTATATAGACGATAAAAATGTTGGCAATTATTAACAAAAGCAAAATAAACACAACCTGTTGGATGTATTTCAATGTATTTATCTAAATATTTTTTTATCAATCACTTTACTTATAATATAAATAGAAAGTGTAACTTGGCCATTATGTTACACATATGTACGTGGATACATATAAATACTTTGACCCTTTCAGACGTGCAGTTTTTTTTTTTTTTAAACAGGCTTGCTGCGAAAACCAGTAGGCAAATTTATAATAATAAACATATTTATTTATTTATTTACGGTTACATCATTTTTACAGAGTTGACA
The DNA here is from genome assembly GCF_028750875.1 of Macrosteles quadrilineatus. Classification (NCBI taxonomy): domain Eukaryota; kingdom Metazoa; phylum Arthropoda; class Insecta; order Hemiptera; family Cicadellidae; genus Macrosteles; species Macrosteles quadrilineatus. Next base: position 59,682,158 of record NW_026542600.1, read on the forward strand.
TGCTGATGACGCAATTACAATATTGAAAGATTTAAACAAAAAGCAATAATGAATGTAAGTGAGATGTTAAATAAATGTGAAAGGAGCATAACTACGTGCCTAATTAAGTTTGCTAAATTTAAATATTCATTGATACGTTAAAGACAATTAGAATTATAGGTATATATCATACCTCTACATAATACTAAATAATACAACAACCAAAAATATTCGTTTCCCCACTATTCAATATGTCATGACATTATATTCATCATAGGTAAGTGACATGCGTGTAAAGGATGTTAAGAACATTCTATATAAAAAAAACACGAATTAATTCAAGAGCGTTGACCATGGACTAATCAGCAAGAATATAACCGAGTGTTTATCGTGCTCACTTACAAATCTGAAGGTTTCTAGTTCAATCCTAAGTGGTGGTGATTCTAGATTCTTGTCATTTATTAAAGATTTATGAATTTATCCAAAAAAGAGTTCGACGTTATATGGTAACAAGACTAGGGCTGGGATTAGTAAAAATATCATAAATTAAACAACTAACACAAAATAAAAAATACACACTCATTTTGAACGGTGAGGTTTAAATCTTTACTCAAATAACTTCCGACTACTCTCACGTCGTTGGGATCGAACCTAGTCCCTAGAGTCCGAGGATGCGTAGGTGTTTGAGTATCGAGCACTCCATTTGCGGTCGTGTCGTCTTATCTACGCCCATGGGAACAGCCGACTTACATAGCCGTTGGAATGGCTTGAGCCGTTAGCCACACCCGCTCACATAGTTGACTTGGCTACAACTACATGTACACAGGGAGAATAGGATTTTATTTTGTTGTGAAATAAAATCTTTAGAGTTGTCTACTTTGAGATACTCATCAATCGACGCTTGCATGATATCTGGGAAGAGTACGATCCTTTACTATACTTTGTTTCATTTAACATGCAGAGCAAATATGTAATACAACGTTTACTTAATTTGTTAATTGATTAATTATTGTGTCACTAAACTTGTCAAAAACTGTTTAACAACGATGATTGATGTTTTTCTATCCACTTATTTAGTTTTATGGGGATATTGACTTACTCTAAATGGATTTTTAATAGGCTTATGCCATTACAGCGTGCTTGCAAATACATTTTATTTTATTTAGATAACTTTAGCTATGAAATATATATATTTTTTAATTATATTAGGTTTGTTAAGAGGTGCTATTGACTTGTCGAAAAACTAAACTTTAATATGTATAAAATGTATTCAAAATAAACAAATCGATACAGTGTAGTATCGATCTAGTTGGATAGATAATAGATAATGTATGAGGTGTAAATATTGTGTAGTGCAAATAAACATTTTGGAGCTTTTACTACGCAATACTCTTTCTCGAGAGATAGCTTCAAGACGAGAGCGTACACTATAAGATAGAGTGGATAAAAATCGCCGTTCAAACTCCCGCTGGGGCTTTCGATATAGGACATTAAATTTCCGTTCCAACGGCACCGCGTGCAAAAACACACCGTTCCTCTCCCGCCGTAAACGAGAAAGGCTCGTAAAACCTGTAACAACCGGGTTGGTCGGGCGATCCACGCTCGTCGCTCGTCGCTCGATGTGAGATGTACGCGGTGTGAACACTGTCGACAGCGTGGTGCACATACAGGGTGCGAAGGTAATGCATCGCACTGCAACGCGGCGAACAGTCCAAAACGACCAATATCGCGTCCGATCATAAATAAAAACAGTCGACATCGAGTCGCTGTTGTAAAACGTTTAATAACGGGCGTAAACAAAAGAAATGTTAACAATAAAATGAAAACTCAGAACCGTAGCCTCGCCATCTTGGATAAGCCTCTCGTAAAATGTGACGGAGGTTATGTTATGTTATTGCGGGAATGTAAATCAGCCACAGCCCTGTCGCGCCGCGCCGCGCGAGCTACAAAGTCCGAGTAATTGAAAACGAAGGAGCAAAAGGACGACGACGAGTTCAAGGATGGAGTGAGTTATCGGCCTTAAACAATCTGCGAGGGAGTAGGATCAGCTCACTACAACTTGTCGAGGAGATTGTAGCAGATATATATAATCTGCTACCCACCTATGGCTTTCGTTGGAAAACTTGTCGATATTAATGATTTATGAAGAAACTAGATAGATTTTCAAATAGTCGTTGAAATGTCAGGATGAGATTGCAGAAAGGATTTAGTTCTTTCTGCACAAAATATGTTCTTTGGTATGCAGATTGTTGCCTTGTTTCTTTTTGAATAAACATTTAAAAGTCTCCTATACTACTTCCATTTATTAAAAAAACATGGATTAAAATGTATTGCTGGTTCCACTCGTAGAGGCTCTCTTCTTTTATCTACACCAATTCACCGGTCAACAGTTTTTAATAAATCTTTCTTAGTATCTGCAATTCGAATGTGGAATTTTCTTCCTGACCATATAAAATCCATAGAGAACCGTGCAAGGTTTGGGGCAGAGATGAAATCTATGATTTTGAGCAGCAGGCATGAATGAGTCTCTGGCGCTGGTGTGGCGGGTTGTTGGCGGCTTGTGGGAATGGATTTTTTGTGTTTAAATTTAATTTCAACATGTTTATAATATGGTACTTTAGATTATTTAATTTTATTTATAAAGTGGATGGTTTTATTTATGTTTTAGAGGTTAAGTGGTAGAGAGGACTTGCTAGTCCTAACTTCGCCTCTTAAATAAAGACATTTTTCATTTCATTTCATTCATTGAGGGTTTCCTATTTACAGAGATAAGACAGAAAAAGAGCATGTTTAGCCTCTGGATCATGTTTTTTACTAATACCTGTTGTACTTTCAATGATCCGTTTTTTGGCTAGCCAATATTTCGAACCTAAACGTTCATTTTCAAGCTGAAGTCTACCAATTAGTTGGACACATCCTATAGGGTTGTGAAAAGTTGGGTTTGAAATGTATATGACGACTCTTCACAACCCCAGGGATGAAAAGGATGTTCTTATTCCTGTTGACTTCAGCTTGAAAATTAACCTTATGTTCAAATCCTGGGTCGCTGGACGAATTACGTATCATTGGCATTACAACAGGTATTTAACCTTTTTATTTGTAGAAAAACAGCACTCACACTCTACAATCTCGTATTTCTTCCACACCGCAAGATGGGTATTCTATGATTGCACTAAGTCAGTTCAACAGCACCTGATAGAAGCTGGGACTCAAGTATAAACTGTTCGTGGAAATGTTTTGCTGTCATTTTCCCGAGGAAACAAAACAATGACAGATAAATGTCAGCCTAAGGAAATTGTCCTAGAGTAACTTCTAGAAACCGTTTGCGAACAAGCCTCGCAGACGACTCCTTGATGGCCTATAGTGTTGGCTAGGAGCTTTGGCTGGAATACATTTTGAGCTGTTTTGCGTGAAGTGAGTTACTGTATTTCCATAATCTTCGTAGCTAGCATAACACGTGAAATTAATAGAATAGATTTTGAGATAGCTCTAGTTCTTCTGTGGTTAAAATAATACGAAAAATCAAAATACGTCAAGTACGTAATATACGTGTTGTGTAGGGGAAATACCTTACGACAAAAATAAAAGTTTAATTGTTGAATTTTAAGCATCTAAAAGCGTGTTTAACTTTTCTGGTGGCATTTAGTACAGCATCAATGATACTTAAACCAGAATCGGGGATAGATTGTCTTCTATAATAGTAGCCTGCTTAATTAGCGCAGCTTATTTCTTTATGGGTGGACTAGGATGGCATTCACTTTGTGGCCAATTTTGTTTAGTGTCCACACATAATGTATTTAGTAATTTGTCTTCAAACGATAATCCATCCCATCTGGCATTATAGTTAAAGAATCACTCCTTAAATAATAGTTAAAACTTACCAATCTCAAAATAATTATCGACATCTCATTTGCTGGTCAGTTGCAAATATAATAGTCATGCCAATAAATTTGTTTATTATGTAAATTTAAGAAGTTTTGAGGTGAGATATGCATGCAATCATGCAATGAGAAGATACGAATCAACTAGTTAAGCATAGGCGCGGCTCGAGACACATGAATGATGCGCCTTTAGGGACTTGTCAGAGTGAATTTAAAGCCCAACTCATTAGCATGTTATGGTGCAAATAGGCTTACAAAAGTGTTAGACAACAGTCCCGACGGGACACGGAAACGCCCAAGACGGCGGGCTCGGCGGCAAAAACTGATTTGAAAGGGAAATGACCGTCGTGAACCAGGAAGCGGCTTTGTCCGCTCTACTTTTTGCATTATTTTGACCCCTGAAGGTCGCTTTAATATGCGACTTTTTCTATCTTGAAGAATGTGGAGCTTTCACTTTCCCAGTGGCTTAAACTACTCGCAATTCTGTGTTCAAACGCATAGTGAACACGTAGAAAGATAAAAAAAGTCAGCATGAGAATATTTTTATATTCAAAAAAAGGAAAAAATTGAAGTTTTATGGTAGGTAGGTAATGAAAATACCACAGTTGACTTAAAGATTGTCTAAACTAAATTTACACTTATGGTTAAACTAACTTGAAGAAGTTGGAGCTATGCCTATTTCTCCTTGCTTGAAAGTATGCTACGATTTCGGTGGACTCGTAAAGGTGAAATGTCGTCGGAAAATACTTGTTTTCAATGCACGAGATCTTAAAAATATCCTAACAAGTGAAACGTTGAACTGGTACAACTTCTTGTTTGTATTATTAAGTTATTGAATAACTAAAAACTAGTTCGGACGTATGAGATCTGCATACAGTTCTGAGCGATTTTCCAGTTGCTTTTTTGGATGTTCACTCAAACAGGTTCAGAATATTAGAATAGAATAGAATATAATATTATAATATTATTAAGCATAAACTTGATTTGAACTCATGCTGTATAAACACATAACATTAGTCCCGAATACATTTTCCATGCTCAATGCGTAACATTATGCTCAATCATTACTTACGGTTTCTGTTAAGAGAATCATACGAGGAAATCCTAGAGGTTTCCAGTAAATAAAGAAACTAGCGAAATTTTATTTGTATATTTAATTTCTTATACAATATACATTAAGGAGCAGTTTATTTTTTTAAGTTCAAATGTATACATTTACAATTATATCAAAGATATATTATTATAAACTTGGGCCACCAAGTTTACAAGACGTATCGGAGAGGTCCAATAACATAATAAATATATTCATTTCAATTTGTTTCGAAAAATTTACAATTTTAATATTTTATATATTAACGCAATGTTTTGCAGTAACATTTTAGTTTGTTTATTCATACGTATATCGTAGACAACAATTTTAGTATTTTTAAAGTCTTTGTAACCAAAATGTGTAAAACTAATGAAATCTCGTGTTTTTTATCACGTACACAACACAAGTGTCTCAAATAAGTTTGAAAATATTAAATCTTTAGACAAAATCAGAAGCAATTTATTTTGGATACAAAGCCACTGAGAACTCCTTCTCATGATGGAATATGATCAGTAAGAGATTGTGACGGTTGTTGTTAAATTACATGTTTGTTCAAAATAAAATAAAAATCAGAGCAATTTTAGATCTAATGATGAATTTCTCTGTCATCTTGGGGTTTTAAGATACGTTATAATATACGTCCAATCTTAAAGATCGATTTTGGTAAGTTAATTTCACCATAATATAACACGATTGCAAGCTATGTGAACGGCTATTTCATTGTTCTTTTCAATATAAAGTTATACATTTTTTATTATTTATGTCTCCAAATACTTGGAGACTTTGAATTAATTCCGTATGTTTTTCTGTAGGTGAGCTTAAATCTAACAAAAGGTCTATTATTAGTCTATTTCAATATCAAAATTATATTTCAGCACGTCAGTAAGATAACATTTACTTTTAATTACCATTAACATAGTAAATAACTGAATCTCAGCAAACCTGTAAATTCAACTAATTTAAAGTTGTGACTTTTTTGTCTGTTATTCGGGGGCTCAACCTGTAGTGCAACGAAGTACAAATTCAAGGTGGTACCGTCAATAATATTCTTGTACACTTGTACAGTCACTTTGCATTTTGGAATCGAGTCACTACTAGCTTTGCTGGGTAAGTTTTGAGCACAAATTAAAGGTCTTTTTTCTGAGGATGGCAACCTTTAAAAAAATTCTAACTGGTTTATGACAAGAGCTAATACACACAGAGATTACTTTCCACTATGAATTATGACTTTGCCTCCAAGAGTACCTAAGGTTGCTGTAATGTGTTTCACACAAAAATTATAAGACACAATTTAAATTCTTTAGTATACCCTTTATGATAATATCATTGGAGAGTACTGTATTTAGTACTGTTACGTATCTGAAAAATTGACGTACAATATGAACAATATGATATATTAAACTGATTTTACTTTTTAGCGGAATTGGCTGCATAGGTTCAATTATATCCCTATGGTTGTGGAAATGAGTGTATTTTGTACCAAGAAACAATCATTCCGGATCCAACCTATTGTTATGCAGAATGTGGGTTTTCACCTAAACCGACAATTGGAGTAGTTTTTGTAGTCCTGGTTTTGCCTTCCTCGTTTCACACTAGATCAGTCGCCTCTCTGGTTGTCTATTGGTCGGGTTGTGAGCTTACACCAGGTACGGTTTATTACATCCTTTATTAAGATTTTAGATGTCAGATTTTAGATGTAATATTTTAGACGTAATACAACTATGAGGAAACTTTTTGCGTGCGGGTGTATTAATTATGTTTATTATATTCTATCAAAGAGTTACTAGCAAGCTGAGAATAATTAGTTTAGTTATCAGATTGTTTTTTTAAGTAAACGTAAAAAAATTAAACAAATGTTTCACAATATTGTCTATCCGTACACGAAAACAGGTTAATATGTTAATACATATATTATTGCTTATACTGTTATACTACTGCCCCATACCTTTAAATTTAAAGCTATTATAACTACGTTGTGCTGCTACGCATGTGAATCAAATAGTAACATTATTACATTAGAATTGCCCAATTTTGAAATACAGTTTTCTTATGTCCATTTTTTGCACTTTATTTTATGACTCTCACGGATAGTAGAAAGAAAAATGAATAACGTATGTAGTTCATTAAAGTAATTCAACCTAAGTCCCCTTTCCTTTATTAATTTTCGGTTACTCATTAAATGTAGGTTCATCCCCTACTTCTTCTGGTGGGAATAAAATAACAACAACACGACAATAGGTTGATTAAACGTTTGTTTAGTGCTTATTTAGAAACTTTTCCCAACAGCATTGGAGGTGTAATCATTGGCTATGACAGAGGCTATTATTGTAGTATTGTAGGAGTCTAAAAACAAAACTTTAGTGATGAAAGAGCGAAATACATTTTCTTACTAATAAATAATTCGAATATTTTTATCAGTATGCAAATCTACTTTCTAAGCGGCATTTGATGTTTTTGGGTATTCTAAATTTGGGACAATGCTTTCTTTGAATATACGTTTACGTCTTATGTGGAATCGGCATTTTTTTACAATACGTCTAGAATATTATTCGCTGTTTTTATCAAAGTATTAAGTTTTTTTACTAGGCCTAGTAAATGTTTAATTTTTTATTCAACAACATTTTTAATTAATGGATAAAAAATTAAAAAGTTCCATTTCTTTTTCTATACATAAATAATATATAAATAGATGAGTTTTTACTTGGTTTTATATTCAATCAAGTATCATTTTCTATTTCTCTATAGTTTACAATTTGATCTGGTTTTGGTTAAAATAAAAATTTTACAACGATTTAATATTTAAATATATAATATATCCATTTAAACTAAGTTGGTGAATAATATTTAGTGTTTAAGCAATTGTTGCTGAGCTACCAATTTAGTGTGTAAAATCCTCAATAAGACAAAGGTCTTATTGAGGATCATGTCGTACAGAATCGTTATGAGAATCATGTCGTAGGAATATAGCGACAGAAGAACAATATTTCAATTGAAAAAAAATTGTAATTTTTCACTTATCTTTAGTTTTTTTATGTATGATGATGGTATAATTCTCAAGTACGCTTAGTTTAATATGTAATACACACATGTAGTATTTAATGAAATCGCACGAACACTAATTTCAATAGACTGGAGTACCTACCAGCATAAGGCTCAAACGGTACCATTTCCCGTTAAATTTATTTCGGAAACGTGGATGAAGAATATGTTTCCATCCTTGTATGAATATTGCTTGATAAAATATTTTTCATCAGCTGTCTGTAACCAACAAACGATGGTTAAATTATAACCTTATTGAAAACTGTATTCCACACATTTACGGGAAGATTGCACAAATTTCATTGCAACGTGAGAATTTTTGAGATAGCTTTAAAGTAAGCTATGTTAAACAACACCAACATCCAATGAGGTTAGCATTATCTTTCAATCTCACAAAAACCTTAGCGCATTATTTTTTTTTGTTAAAGTAAATTACCATTGTGCATGCCCTCTAAGTGTATATCAAATAAAGTCTGTATGTAATTGAAGGTAAAAAACTATTTTTTACTGATTCGGAAGATCATCGATCTTTAGTTTTCACATTAAAACATGTAATTCATATCTCTTTAACTCCATTTGCTACAAGAGGGAAGAACTTAAAAACCAGGAACCAGATGATAACTAAATTTACACAAACAAATATAACACGCCATTGGAGCTCTCAGTAATTCTATTGACTTTTATGCTTGTGTTCTTACTAATCGGAATGCATTTAGATTCATACTTAAATAGCCATTAAATAATCCATACAGACATCCATCAATGGAAAGCCTACTTTACAAGCTGGAAATAGTACCTAGACACAATACATAAAGACGCAAGTGCCCATTAATCAGTGTACATTTCCGCTGTTGACTTACCGTACGTTTCTAGAGTAGGACGGATGCCAAATGGGCCAATTACAAGCTTTGTCATAAACCATAAGTTGGCCCTGGGAAGGTAGAAGTAGGAACACGTTATAGGTAAGTTCTTATGAGACGTCAGTTTAAGCTAACTTAATATGAATGCTTTATCGTAACTTGACGTATTCGTGACATTTCAGAAGGTGGAAAGGCTGTTGTAGAATTTGGTTCTTTTTTCAGTTTGAGGTTTAATTTAAATTCAGGATCTCTGGATCATGGATTATCTGCCGCAGAAATGTTAATAAACAATATTGGGATATTCCACTTTGAAATTAAAATGAAACCACACTACATTTGTATTACAGTTGTCACGTGCAATACAAATGCTACAGTCAGGTCTTGAATAAATATTTAGCTGTTACTCAACTCAAGACCCTTACTCGACAAATATCAATCACCACATCCCCTAATGTACAACTGTCCATCCGCCCTCGACTCTCCCTACCAATATCAAACGAAGATGGGACTGTCAACAGAGCATAAACTGGAAATTATACTCGCCAAAATCTATCTGCGACAATTTTTATAACCGCTGGAACGATGTTGGCTAAAACATCCCCAACTGAGTTGAGTCGGTAGGATTTTACTGTTTCTTTTTGTTTATAATATACGACCACATGGGACCCCCTCATTCCGTTTGAGGACTATAACAACTCTCCAAGACTTTGATATGTTTTACGACTTTCTTGTGTGTAATGATAGGGAGCAAGTTGTTTATTGTTTGGGTTCTTACCACTAATTGATTTTTTGAAGAGACGATTTAAGGCGTGAAAAAGTCCTTGATTGTTTTCATGAATTAAATATAAGATGAAGTGACAATATCACATTACCCAATAGAAGCTTTAGGTAAGTTATCATAATTCGTCTGTATAGCTTATTTTATGACCATACTCAAAAAAGTAAACAGCATATGTTCATGTCTTAAAATGAATTTGCAAGATTTCTACGTATGCATTTAAAAAAGATGAAATAGAGTTTCTTCTCCTCAGGTGAATTCTCCCATGCTGTTAACCTATGTTGTATATTGATGATATGTTCATTTTACTTGCATTTTTTACGCAGTCAAATGTGGCTTTGGCTCTCTATAGCTACATTGCTGGAGCTGAATTATTCTTTCCCTTCGCTGTCGTGTCCTTGCCAGTTTCGCCTCGTCTCTAGTATATAGGTCTAGCCTTTCTCTCGTCGGCAAGCATTACAAGGACAGCTTCAGCGATAAGCGACATAACTGGTCCGAACACTGTAAGATACATGGATGCAATCAAGAGCTTCGTTACGCTTACTTCGAGTAGAGTGACCCGAGATCTGTTAAGTTTTTGTTCAGAAGTGTTCGTCTCAGCTTTGCCTGGGAGCACGGTCTGGAATGCGGACATCAATAAACTCGGATTCGATCTGGGGACATATACATAGTACGTCACTAAGAACGCGAGTTACTACCCTGAGATCTGGTCCTTGAGCTAAACCTTTGGTCACAACAATACCAAAATCTTAGAATGCTCTCGTAATATCGATTTTGACTGAGGCATTCCCTCTAGTTAGACAAATCACAACCTCGTCTTCGTGATGTTAAGAAACTTTATTCTCAAGGGCAATTCAAGAATTCTTTGTTGATTTATAAGGTAAAAATATTAAAATACATTATGTAGTTTCCACACTCAATTTTGCAAGTTGGAGCTGGAACTGCATTGAAATTCTAACAGTATTAATTGCACATCTCAGTTAGCTTCATTAATTTCCAGAGATCCGGGTGGAGTATGAAAACTCCAGGACTTGAGGAGTAACATAAATCAATGTAAGCTTTCTCGTCGCTCGTTAAGTAAATGTCTTCAATCTTGTCAGCATTAATTTTGTCACGTAGGTATCAGGATGCAGGGTGTGATATCGAGTACATGCTTAGCAAATCGAACTTTCCAGCTGAGTTAAAGGGGAAGGGAGCCGATTAGGAATTAATCATACTTGAATTTCTTTTTTCATATCATATATCTGAGTTAGATAAATTCTGTTGTTTGTTTCAATTGGATTTAAAACACAACTTAATTTTGCCATTATGAGAATAGTCACTGCAAGTCAAGAGCACGTCAGGCCCGTTCTTTTCACATTTTAGCTCCGTTTCGTGCTGTGGATTACATGCCAAGAAGCAATAACCCGAAGTATATTGTTTATCGAATAAACACTGACAAATAATTTTGATCCTGGCTGTTATAAACAAAGAAGGAAACTACCTTTATGATGGGCAGGCATCACATGTTTTAAGAAATAGAGTAAATAAAGGTAAAGGAATTTATTAAATATACCAACTGTATGGCATCTCAGTGATTCAGATGTATTTACACCTCAGTAAGAAAATTGAGAAAACGGAATAACGGAAAACGGAAGAAAACGGATCAATATTTCAGTTTATTTCTTCAATGTTAAGTAGCAACACATTTTTAGCCTATGAAAAAAATATACTTGAGTTGTCAATAGTCGTTAGAAGACAACAAAACTATCCCCAAATAGAATCTCCACGGTTCAAGGGTATTAGAGGTGGCTGTGGTATTACAGTTACAGATTCTTTTGCATTTATGTTTGAATCCAAAATTCACGGATCGGAGTTGATTTTCCTTAGACGTGATTTCCTTTGATTTTCTTTCACTGTGAGCCTTGTTGATAGACAAGCAAGGAGTTATAACGGCTTTGCAAGATCCACTTTTAATTATAGCTTCCAGGGTCTTCGCCCTTATGGTGGAGCATAATTTCTTAAAACGAGCAATCTGAGAAGTGTACCATAAAGAGGTTGCTTCTTCGCCGACTTGCCTGCAGGCTGAGGAAGACCAATTATTTAGATAACCATCGAAGAAGTAACTGACGCCCTTGGGCTGGCTCTCTAGATATTCCTCGGAAAAAATAAACATTTAATAATAATAATAAAATATTATTATAAGAATAATCAATCATTCTAGGATTTGATTAAACGAGAGCCCTACTTTTTACATATCAATAAGAAGGTAAAAGATTGCATTTTCCTGAAGTTGTCAGTAAAAAGTTTTGACATCTTAAAAATGTGTAAAATTTCATGTAAATCTTGCAAACCCTTAATAGGGTTTTCAGTCCTATAACTCTTGGTTCGTAGCAAATTATAAATTTAAGCCTGAAAAATACCTTTAATACCTTCGTTTAATTAAGGCATTCGTTAACATAGCTGTTCTTGATATATGGATTCTATAGTATCACTGTTTAAAGGCACTCGAGAAGATTAAGACTAGTATTTTTTTACCTTTTACCGAAAACCTGGAGCGTTCATCCCCACCCTTAGGTAGCTTGAACATTTTAAAGCAATTTTTGGACATTTTAGTGACTGTCATCTGTCGTCCGTTCTTTTGAGCAGGTAAAAATTTATTGCAAATTTCAGTGAAATTTGAGAACCTCCTACCTCTTGACTGTCTCAGGAACTTCACTCTTGGTGAAATTTTTTTTATTTATTTAAATCCTAATCCAAAGATTTAAGTGAAGATAAGCTACAGTTCAGTTAGAAGCAATTAAAATCTCAACAAATTCGCTTACTAGTTTACTTAACCATCCCAAATGTTTAGAAAGTATAGTTCTTCCAGGATGGTGGTATTTTTAAAGATATTTTATACATTTACAGAAATTTAGAGTCTAAACGAGTTTTTTGTTGCATTAGCTTAATTGTTGGTCAAGAATTATTATTTAACTACAAGACAGTCAAGTATTTTTGAATATTTTTTAACAATCACAAACACCCGTACCACAAAAATCAGGTTTAAATCACTCAAAAAATAAAAACTTTCCTCCGAATCAATATATTTCATCGACGGGGCTTTTACATCCGTAAGTTGTGAGCCAAAGCCATTGAACTCTCAGAAGGGTGACTGGGACGCAGATGCGAGTTGTTGTCCTAATCGACAAATTGAAATAAAATTTTATTAGACCATCCGGGACAAGGATGTAATCATTGTAGTTGATACGACAGGTAATATCAATACACGGAGGGGAAATTGTGATAAACCTATCAACATTGACACTTACAAGGTCTCATACCAATCACAATGTCATCACGATGCTAAGTTATGCTGTTTATACTTCAGGGCAAAAGAAAATACTTTACTTCCTGCGTCGTACGTTGCATTGTTCAATAGATAGACTGGAGTATTTTAATGGGAAATATAGTCTCTTGAAAAAAGTCCCTTGACATTATTTTGACTTTTATTTTTGGATTTCATTGTTCAAAAATTGAAGCATGATCTGATCACTCGTGCATCATTCCGGAATGATGATTGCGACCGCTTGTACACCACTCGGGCTTCGCAAATCACTAAGCTTCTCAGGTGAACTTCACTAAGCTAACTTGAAGCGAAGGATGGACTTTGTTTTCACGCTAAACTTTAATGATAATGTAATTTATCTGTTTATGCCATCGGACATCTCCATCTTACAACCATACAAAACAAATTAGTACAAAAATATTGTGGAGACATGTAAAAAGAACAAAAAAATAAAACAGTTTTGAATGGATGTGAAATAAGTACAAGTGTAAATTAAAATAAAACGTGTATTTAAGTAATAAAAGTTAATAAAATAAATATTTCTATACCAGTTTGAATCTCGCCAAGGCTTTAAAAAAATCAAAACAGTTTTGATTGTGGGTATTTAGTTAAGAGTAATACCTTTCTTTATTTGATAATTAATCTATATCTTTTACCCTTATTCAGTATTTGAGTGTTAATGGTTAATCATGAGCTTACACGATTCGGTCAATGTTTTGGTCTTACTTTAATTTAGCCGACCGTGAAAAGTCCAAGCTCATGGAAGATACACAAAAAGGACAGAATTATTTTGGTAGTTTTACATAATTGTTTGACCAAATAATGATCATAATGCTTTACTCTATTCGCTACTTTACAAGTTCGTACTTTGTTAGTTCTCCTTTTCAGCAATTTAGAATCACGTGAAGTCCATCAATAATTTTCAAGTCCACTGTAAAGCATACAAAGTCCTACAAAGTATTAACCTACACAACACCAGCGAAACCTGAAACTGCACCGTAAAGCGAGTCTTGTAGCTGATTAAGAAAAGAAAATAAACCAACTCCTAGAGGACAACCCTTCTAGCAAGATTCATAAAAGACTTTATCTCTTCAATAAAACAAGAGCGGTACTGCAGTTTATTTGACTTTCAATTTCTCAAGTAACGATTGGCGTAAAATCAGTTATGAAGCATAACCGACGCATTTCAAGTCGTTCGAAGATTAATAAGTTTATGTGCGTTTTCTTGGTGGTTAGCGCTAGGGGGTGGCGGCGCATTAGATTAGCATAGTTACACTGGAACACGTTAATGCGCACATTGTTTATGATTAACGCCCCAGCAGAGTATAAATCTCCTAGAGGAGCCATAAATGGGCCTACATGGGTCTATGAGCCTTCATATATGTCTACTTTGTCACACAAGGATCTACATTTCCTAAACTTTGGTTCTCTGTTTTATTTTGATCACATAACGACGTTTTACAATTTACGCTGAACTTCACAAATACTGTAGTGAGTATCGGTCTAGATCTCGCCAAGAATTGAAAGGAAATTTTCAAATGTACAGAGAAGTTATATGATACTGGAGAAGTATGTAATCGGTAACTATATTCAACAGCTAAAATGAATCAGGCAAAGTACGAAATAAAGCTCATTCTATATAATTAACAAAAAAATTGAAAAAAAATTGAAGTGAATTTTAAATTCACTTATGTTTTTCTCCTTTAAATAGGATTTGTGTACAAATTTCTGTAAATAATTTGTTGGAATAAAGATATAATTCATTCATTCATTCAATGTCCGTTGTCACTACAGTTAAAGTATAAATGAGGTACGTTTCGTAGGACAGTTTTTTTATACTGTTTCCGTTGATTAAAAATAACTATATCTAATCTCAAATAAAGTTACTTAAATTAACCTAACCTATACATACACCAATTGAGACTTTTGATTCCTTTTTAGACGTTAGTCAATATTTTATAAAATTAGTAGTAACCTTAACAATCTTAACTAACCTAATCAAATAGTTTTTTTGACGAATATCTCACTTTTCCTGACACCTTTGGGAATCTAAAGAATGCCTAGTCAAAGTGTATTAAATACCATCGTTATTACTCAATTTCATACTTTGTCTAAAAGCTTTAGGCAATGTATAGAATGCCTGTATGTACTGTATGTTCTTTGCTTTACATAATAATACACTATGTTATTTGGTGAGAATATTTTATTGATGTACAAGAGGAAAATCTTATGGAGTCACTTGTTTTTTTTTACATTTTTGTAATGAAATAATTATAAATGTCCGCTATTGAATTAAGTGATACTAATAAATCGAAATGAAGCCATAAAGTATAATTTTACATTTTATTCAAACTGCTATCAATAATACTTTATGTGTAGTCATGAAAAACTTTACTTCTATATGTTATAGACATGCACTACAATTGTACATGTTGTTGTGCTATACTTTACCTTTATAAGTAGCCGTATAAAAATCTGCCTCTTTGTGTAGATATACACTTCAACTGTACATGTAGTTCGGTACACTTTTCCTCTATATGTAGTCATGGTACACTTAACCTCTATATGTAGCCATATAAAACCATACGCCTTTATATGCACATATACAAAAATGCTCATGTAGTTGTGGAACACTTAACCACCATACGTAGTTATGTATCATCTTATCCATATTTCCTATATACATTACCAATGTATGTGTAGTAGTGGTGTATTTACCTCTATTTTATGTAGTTATGACACGTTACATACTTCCTCTCTATGTAGTTGTGGTACACTTTTAACCCTGTGTTCTAGCTATGGACTGACTATTGTACGTCATGAGGACCCAAGAGGATTATAGCATTGACTATACACCTCTACTCTCTGTAGAGGTGTATAGTCAATGATTATAGTTTGATTTCTGACCTAGCCTATTACTTGAATGTTGAATGGCCCAATAAAATTTTGATTTTGATATATACTCCACTTGTATTATGTGGTGTAGGCATGTTTGACGTATTTAGGACTAAGTTTTCATTTTTACAATTACAAACAAAACCTGTAACTGAATCGAATTTCTTGGAATTCTTCAAACAGTGCTAGGGCCTCCAAGTACTTTTGTATTGGTGTATCGCCGTTTGTAATAAATAAATAAATAAGTCTCTTAATGCCCGATTTGTATGACATCATAAAATCATTTGCAGAGAATTCACTGATTACGAAATTTAATGGAAGTGAACCAAGGGTAAATGTATAAATTAGATGACACAAGCCAAGAGCAGACACAAATTACAATTTTTCGATAAATAAACGGGAATCCACCATGATCTCATATAAAATGCTGCAAACAACAGGGAAATATTATACATCTTATTTTTTTAAACTTAATAATCATTTAAACATACCTTGTACGCATTTTTAACTTGATCCTTAATCGTTGTTATTTCTTTGCAGGACTCACATGTCCTTTCTTCGTGGGATGGCCTGTATCCAACATGGCGGCCAATCAATACCGTTACCATGGCAACCGGCGTCAACTGTGGCCAATCAGGAGTCTGTATTTTCTCACCTTGCTTCTTCTTCTTTATCTCACCACCTGGCTCCAGGACCGGTCCTGCTTCTAATTATCTTCCAGCTGTCGCCTCTTCGCGTCCTGTCTTGGAATGCTGCCAGATCCTGGATTGCTATGCAAATATAAGTCGGCTGGTCATCTAACAAGCGGGGTGGAATTTTAATGGGGAAATCTACAAAGATAACCTCCTTGGTTAATTAGTGGCTAGTTTCTTGATTGGTCGATCGATATCCAGGTAGATGTTTCCCTTAGTCGTTACGTACTATTTACGAGTTTACCTACTTATTAATGAAGCTCCTCTTAGACTGTAGTTAATACAATCGAGCGAAGCGAATGTGTATCATCACACCAATCACCATATTCTTAAACTCAAGTTCAATTCCGTAGCGATGGACATTAGTTTTGTAAAAATTGTATATATTAAATAAATTGACGCAATCTATCCGATAATGTCGGTCAAAGATAAAGACATCAAGGATCACGTATCAAGTATTATATTATGACGATGGCATTTTGCAATTACTGATAATGCTGTTGCAATTTATTGGTAAATTATTATCAGGACGTTTATAAGTTTTGGAAAAATATTTTACCAATTTTGACCAGGAAAGTTGTTAATTTAACTCACTACTGTTCACGCACTATCCAAAAGTAAAGTAATTTCACAAACAATTTCAGCTGTTTACCCGTCGTCATCACATGCGTGAAATTTTAGAAGAGGAAATAGCTTATTCTATAGGTTACTAATACGCAATTTACAGATAAAAAATACCTTAAACTTTACTATCAAATATAGCCTATTATTGGCAATATATTTTTTGTAACTACTGATGAGTAACAGAATAAACTAAATTAACTGCAGTTGAAAATCAGTCGCTGGCTGTAAACCTACCGACAATGCTGTCACAGTATATTAAATATCTTCTCTTTGCTCTTCTTTGAAATACGAGGAGGCATATAAAAGTAAAAGTAAAGTAAATTATGAGAGGTTGGAAATTGTTCAGGAACTTTTTACTAACCACGCAGAATTACCTGAATTACCTTCCTCGACGTCCATGACCAGCTCTTGCTGGATATACAGAGACACAAACTATTTATAATTAGCATATATATATATTTACAAATTTACATTTGTACAGCTAACATAGGGAAACTGTTATTTTTTTGTTCAGTCTGCAGAAAGGGATGTTGTTAGACGTTATGATCTGAACCATAAAAAACTTTGTCTCGATACAATTTGTAATACTTTCGTACCACCACAATACTTTTTAAGGCGGGGTATTAAAAGTAATTTTTAGCTGAAACATTTTTATTAGTGGTCCGATTTTTGTTTTCTTTAGGTCAATTGTTTGGATTCCTTAAGACCAGTAAAATGATATGAAAGTCGGCTATGTCCCAATTGAAAATCTTTTGCTACCCCCTACCCCTACACACCTAAGGGCTATTTTTTATTCATTACATTATTGTACACTCCCATATCTAAAAGGGTTGCCACAAACCAATTTCAAATTTTCAAATATCCCTAAAAGTTAAAAAGTTGAGGTGGGGTGCTAGTTACTTTTCAGCCTCCATGTATTAACACAATCGTAAAAAAATACCCTTAATTCATTATTGCTATGTTCTGTGTAATATGTTACTTTTACGATTTTGTTTTTAATAATCTCTTTTGAAGGAACTAATCATCTTGAAATAACTGACTCCTCGTTCATTTAAAGATTTCCAGTAAAAAAACCTTTGTATTTAACTTTAGTTGACATTCATTAAATATATACTTAATGAAACAAACCAACCAGTAGGGTGAAAGCCAATGCAAAAATAAATAATAAACAAATCCTACTCACAGCTTCATTCCAACTATTGTTTTAAAATTTTATCTTCTTAAAATTGCCGATGGTCCGGTTTTTAATATCACATTTGCATCGGTCATAAAAGGTTTTTGGAAGTGACCAAAAAGTAGTGTTTTATTAAAGTTTTATATAAAAAAATTAACAAATTCGTTCATATTAATATTTATAATCCACAGTATTATATGGTTTTCATTTTGACGAATAAAAGTGAAGTAAGGAATAGTGATGGGAACAGGGTTCAGTTCTAGTATTTTGTAGTATTTTTTAATTCAACGATCAAGTATTAATTTGACTCGCTCCTGTTTAAAGGTTACATGAATATTTTAGTTTATTAGGCCTAGCTTGTTTTGTAATTGAATCTCGCACAAGTTTTATGGTATACGTCGATTGTTCTAATTATTTTAACGATACATTTTGCTACTGTGTTATATTTACTAACATAAAAGTCCGTGGCTATTTAATACAGACGAGGTTTTATATAGTGATATAAATAGGATGTCTTATGTACTCAATTTGTCTTATAATATTATTGGTTGTTATCAAGATTAACTACTCATTTAATTGTAATGTGATACTAGATACTATAAATTTTAACAAGACGCACTTTACTTAATATACACAATTTAATCAATGTAAATAACTACAATTTTAATAATATATATTGCAAAGAACAACGTAATATTAAATATTAGTTATGTTTTCATTGTTAACTATACTAATGGGACTTCTGAAGATTAAGAGTTTTTGTAAAGTAAAACTAAAAAAAGTACTGTTATACAGAGTAATATTCAACCAACTTTTCTGCATTATATTCATTCATTAACCTTTGAACATATTTAAACCAGGTGTCTTCAACTTTGTCAAGTTAATGGCAGAAAGATGTACAATACATCAATAAACTATTTTAATATAGACTATACTGTATATTGTTCGTAAAAACAAGCTTTATCATTACAAAGTAGGCTATTATCAATTTCTAGTGAAAACAATGTTCTTTGATGTAAATATTATGTTATACTGTTTACGATGTACGTTGTGTGAAAACTGTATTTTCAGGAGAGGTTGGAACGTTTAAGATTTCTTCTACCACGATATGACGATAGCTTCAAGAATAGCCGAGATAGTATGATGCTATATGAATTATATTAAAATCCTTTACATTATTATATATTTTAAACAATACGTTATTAGACTTAGATATATGTAATTGTAAGTTATCACTAAATTACATATTGTTCAACTGGTGATGTGGTATGGATCCAAAATAAGTTATTTTCTGCTTTACATCACAATTAAATTTCGTGTTGTTAGCCTCCGGGTAACTGGTATGGTAATAAAAATTGTTTAAACCCCTTATACTGTGAAATTGATTCCTAGTTGTATGTAGGCTATTGCAGTTTCTTTCCCGAGGGGAACTTCTTCGGGTTGTGAAGGACATAAAACACAATACAGTATAGTATCAGTCTTTATTTATTTATTTATTTGTACACGGCAAACACCATTTTACATTTCACATTGCAAGGCTACCACACAATAACACACACACACACACACACAAGCTTTTTTAGGCTTTCACATTATAAGGAATTTAAGCCATTATTTATTTTTAAAAAAATTATTGAGGGGTAATTTCGAAGGTTTAAAATGATGTTGCAAGGTGGCATGATTGTTTCCTTCACCATCGAAAAAACACGCAAGCGTAAATAACAAATTTAGAGGTCTTGGAACTTTATGGCTGTTGAGTCTTTCAAATAAGCAATGTAGTTTTTTAGCGAATTTCCCCTTTAGGGAATTAGCCATTACCGTAGTACTCATGGTAAGACCTGGACCCGGGACCGATGTACTTTTTCGTTTTGAGGTTCCTAGAGGCCAAACACATCATTCGTTCAAAATTCATATATATTTATATGTCTCAGTTAGCGAGATAACTCGAGCAAAAATGATCCGATTTTGATGAATTTTGGTACAAACGTGTAAACCTACATGTATTAGAAGTTAGAGTTCGCGAACCTGCATGTTCGGACTATGGGAACGGGTGTTTATGGGGGGTTTTATAGGGTAAAAATAGGTTTTCCCCCATTTTGACCCTAAAAACAAAACATTTAGCAAATTATTTCCAAACCATATAGTAGAGCTTAAAATAACAAATAATTTAAAATATATAAATATGTAGTAGCTACTAAGCGCTTATTAGTTAGGGAGAAAATTCCAAAATATTGTAAATTTAAAACTACCATGTTATTCTTATTGAGAATGAGTAAACTGTTGTATTTTTATTTTTGAAAAAATGAGATATTTATAAGGAGACATTTTAGTGTAAATCCAATCTGGCAAATGGAAATTCGCTTAGTCTGCAGGTTTGCTGCGGCGGGTGTATTTGTATTGTTAGGTTAGTTTAGAGTAGTATGGCAAAAAATATCGTAAGTCCGTAGTCCACAATGAGATTACCATACTCGTCCGGTAAACACATATTGTTTGGACTAGTAACGTAATATACTAATACGATATATTAACTCCCTAAATTTTATGTTTTCATAACCAAAATATTGTAATTTCCATTTGGATTCAAAGTCATACTATTCTATTAATAAAATAAACCATATCAGTATAAAACGATCAGCGTAAAAGAAGTAAAAACTTTCTATAAGAATTCCAAAATATCAATTTAAATATTAATTCAAATGTGCATGATAATATGTCCTGTGAATAGGACCTTTTAAAACTATTACATATCATTTCTCCAGTCTATGATAAAATAAGAAAAACGCTCTCTCAATGTCGTCAAATCGTATTTTTTTATCATATCAAGGAAATGGTAACTGTAATACTAATATAATATTTATCCTAAAACAGTAATTGGGAGCTTAACAAAATTAATCGCACGTCAATACGATCTCAGTTATTAGTCGAAATATTGTGGACGATACTGGCTAAAATAACCTATTTTCATACAATTTCGTACACTTTAAACAATTTAAACGCTAATTTCTCAGGACAGGTACAACACAGGACACGGTTTGTGGCACTTAATGGTACTTACGTATTATACGGAGGCCACTTATTTTACAGCGCGCTGCGGCGGTTAGGTTAGGTTGGGTTATCATAAGTTTTTATGACTCATCTCGTATAGTTCGATTCATAACGAAACTAGGAAAGTTCTACAAACATATTTATGATAACCCAACTTAACCCAACCGCCGCAGCGCGCTGTAAAATAAGTGGCCTCCGTATAATACGTAAGTACCCACTTAATTCTAATGAAATAGACCTTTTATTTGATACCAAACTCGACATTAGCTTATGTTGAAGAATATTGGCCGACTCCTAAGTGGGACGCCACCCGAGCCTTAAAAATCCATTTAACGACATCATATAAGATTTAGGTTTTCTATATATTTGATAGTTTAGGAATAACAACGATTACAATCCAGGACTTCTTAAAAAAAAATACAACAAGATATAGAATGCTGGAGAATTTTCATGAGATCAACTGCTGAGGTAGACTCCAAATTTAAAGCAATAAGTAGCAATGGAGGACTATTTAGCCATCGAAGTATGGTGTCGTGTATATAGGTGTAGATGTATGTATACGCTGCTTCGCAGCGTCTGGTCCCTGACAACTATACTAATTCGTGCCCGATCACTAGAGATTTAGGCCAGACATAGGCTTATCTCGGCAAAATAATGAGGACATGAACTTCTCTACTCATCTGGACTTCATGTGCTCTCTGAAGTATTATCTATAAGTATAAAGTACACAAAATTTCGGCAAAAGAAGCCCCACTCATGTGAATCACTTACTGATTATCATGAGTGGGGCCTCTGACAGTGTAGTCTAGCCGGGTGTATATATTCTTAGTGTGTTAAACAATTTTCATGCGAGAACCAAACTACGATTATTTCGCTTACAACGAGGGAATTATAAACTACAATTTCGCTTATAACAAGAAAACTGATTGAGTTAAAGTCTTCAAGTTTGGACATTTTCCACTAAACCTTTTTCTTCGTAATAAAAAAGGTCAGTCGAACACATTTTCGTCGTAATAAAAATACCCCCGCCGCAGCAAACCTGCAGAATAAGTGGGTATGCCTGATTCGATTGTAATTAAAATAGGTCTTTAAAATATCAAATTTTTTCCTAATAAAAGTAACATTATTTTTAATGAGTACTTAGGTTTGCTGCTACAGGAAATCTAGTAACGCGTTCGTGAACCAGAATGATCGGACTATGGGAACGGGGGTTTGTGGGGGGTTTTATGGTACAAAATTTAGGTTTTCGCATTTTTGACCCTAAAAACATAAAATTTCACAATTTCTTTCCAAACCATTTTATTGAGCTAAACACAACAAATAATTTGATTAACCTCCAGTCGGCATCTAGTTCAGATAATGTCAACCCATACTCATTAAATGTTAAAAGCTAGTCCGTGTTCGTGTTATGTGTTTTTCCTGTGACAACTCTGCTTAAAAAAAGCTGAATCTTCTGTCTGATGATGGCATAATAATGCCGAAAAGACCATAACGCAAGTTACACCAGATTGTGCTGTAGTCAAAGGTAAATACCTACTTTAAAAAAGTGCGCTTTAAACTTGTGAAATGTAGGTATATTTATTGTTACAAGGACTGCAGTAATACAACAAACAATTGTATTGAAAAGAGTTTAATCGTACGTTCTTCTAAAATTGTCTTTATTGGCCCGTGATCAATCATTTGAGTTGCGGAAATGCCTGACATTTTCTCAATGTTGTTTATGTTGGCTTGGCTCAATGCAATCGGCTAATTAGCTAGGGGTGACACATAGCGTTCGGGAAACTAATTTAACAAAATATGCTGTACGTTCCCGGCTTAGGTGAACTGGAAGTGATCTTTGCTTTTACAATGTCACTTGGGCTAAATTTACTTTGAAAATTAGTGTTATCTAGTGGGTTTGTTTCATTTTTCCAATACTTAGTAAGTTTGTAGTGTCACTATCGGAACAGGGTTCATGGGGGGTTTTATGGGGTAAAAATTGGGTTTTCCCATTTTTGACCCTAAAAACTCAAAATTTAGCAATTTTTTTTAGTAAAAAAACAAATAATTTTGTAAATTGAAGTGTTATGCGCCTAATGGTTACGGAAAAAATTCCAAAAATCTGTAAATTAAAAATTGTCATGTTATTCTTATGGGGAATAAGTAAACTGTTGTAGTTTGCTTGTTTATGAACATGTTTTGATCAAATTTGGAAAATGCATTCATTTCATACTAAACTATTACATTTTACAAAAAAATACCTTTTTACCCTCCCTGTTGCAGCAAACCTAAGAACTCGTTAAACTAATGTTATTTAAATAGGGAATAAATGTTATACAGGGTGACAAAAAAGTCTGGAAACGGTTTAATATCTTTTTAACTAAATTCGTTAGAAAATTCAAACCTTTCACATCAACTTATATGTATGAAAACTACTTTTTGCAATCATTGCCATTATTTGACCTTCACCAGGGGACGGCGTCCGAGGAGTAGGTACATAATCTTTAATGTAAGCATTGGTTGATATGCACATCATTTTGAAGGCCTGGTTAAGTGGAGTTCATTACCGGAAACCGCGTCAAAAAAGGTTCATCCGTTACAAAATGGCGGCAGTTCAAAGTTCTTGCGGAATATACCTGCAGAGGCCTTAGTATTGGTAAATACTCATAGTCAACATTAGCAGGGAAATCTGAAACCCGGTTAAATTTGTTTTGATGATTGAATACTATTAGTCTATGAACTAGTTGACTTTAAAAAAACAGTTTAAGCTCTCAAGCTAATGTTTAATACGAGTATTTGCCCATACTAAGGCCTGTGCAGGTATATTTCAAAAGAACTTTGGACAGCTGCCATTTTGTAACGGATGAACCTTTTTGGACGCGGTTTCCGGCAATGAACTCCACTTGACTAATCCTTTAAAATGGTGTGCATATCAACCTATGCTTACATTAAAGATTATGTACCTACTCATCATGGGTCGTCCCCTGGTAGAGGTAAACAAATTACAATGCTTGGAAAAAGTAGTTTTCATACATGTAAGTTGATGTGAAAGGTTTGAATTTTCTAACGGATTTAGTTAAAAAGATATTAAACCGTTTCCAGACTTTTTTGTCACCCTGTATATTTAAGGAGACATTTTAGTGTAAATCCAGTCAGGTAAATGGAAATTCGCTTAGTCTGCAGGTTTGCTGCGGCGGGGGCATTTAAATATTTGTTTAATACCTGTTCTGCATCATACTTGAAAGCCAGGCTGTTCTTATTAAGCATGGTCGGAGAAATACTTTGTATACTACGATAAAAAGGATTTGGCCGTGTTGCTAGCCTAGTGGTTAGCGTCTCGGACTTCGGTGAGGGAGAGACGGGTTAGATTCCCGGTACATCCACAAAACTGTATAGTAATGGGTTTGGACCGCTTTCCCTTAAAAGCGTTAAATATATCTCTCTAACAATAGACTTGCTACGGACTCCATGCTTGTCGACTCCATGAACTCCATCGACGCGGATCGTGCCTTCAGCCGTGTCCTCGGCAAGGTTCCTGGAAGAGGCTTCCATCATCGACAGAGCATCGCCCCCAGCGCGGCGCGGCGCGGCTATTACGATAACGACCACGGCGCATGCGCGAACACCATTTCAATATTTCAAAGTGTTCGTAGTAAATCAACGAAGCGCAAGACTGAACGAAATTACCCGGGATACTTTGTGGTGGATGGCTAGTCTAATGATTTAGCGGGTAGTTTCAAGACACTACCTAAACAGGCAGATTTACAACTGGACACTCTTGACGGAACACCCTTGTTGTTTCGTGGCTATGATTAGAAATCAAACAATTGTTATACCATAAGTCGAATGTTTACCCACCAGGGGTCGTACACAAATGGAATAGGTGTTTTCAGATCTCGCCATTTTGATTTGAGAGAGTCTTACAATTCCAAAATATCAGAATTGGATATCAGCTAAATAAATAAACTGGAAATTTTGCCTATAATGTTGGCCTTCCTACTATAAAGACACTACGATTGACACTTTTATATTTATTAAAAAAAAACTGTGTTAACCGTGTGAATAAATAAATAAATATAACGTAAATATATTCTGAATGTTTTTCTATTTTGTTTTGTTCAACACTATTGCATGTATCACTAAGGCTGTGTATTAATGTCATTGTAGTCAATTCTCAATTATTTTGTCTGTCTTGTTATATGTATTGCAATCATCACTATGTTAAATTTTCATATTGTAGCCATCTATCTTTTGTGTAGTTAAGCATGTACTATAACACTTTACATACATTTATTATTATCTATTGTAAAAAGATGTCATGATGTTAACGCACCACACCAATGTTAGCCATCAAATTTTTCATACGTATTGGTTTTTTAGAATATTATAGCATATTAGAATATTATTGTAAATGGTTGTTACCGTCAAATAAATAAATAACCTTGACTTATTTTACAGTGGAGGAATTCGAAACAAGAAAAATGCACATCTGCTTACGTCCTCGCCTCCAGATGATTCTTTTTCGGCCTAGGGTGAAAAAATTAATTGAATTAGGCCTGCAACGCATGTCTTGAAAACAGCTGTTTTACTGCATCATACTAAAATATAGTTAATTCACGTTTGAAATGCTTACGATGTACTAGTCTAGACATATAAAAGGATCAAATGTTTAACTGTCCAACCCCGCAGTCCCCAATCCATTTTCTACTCTCACCCTGTGTAAAAGACGTATTTACTTTATATTAGGCAAAGAAGTGTAATGGTTTGTTTGTGTAATGATAGTATCAAGATGACCACTACGCAGCCATTGTTTAACTCTTAACACGCACTGGTAGCCCATGTGATATATTTTGTATTTATATATTGTAATGCTGCATTATTACTGGTTAAAATAAATATTGATTTTATTACTTTTAGTGTGAATTACCTGTGTATAGCAAAAAAGGTCAAATATGATTCAGTGATCCTTTTGCACATATTTAATCAAATAATCCGTTCAATTTTTCTATATTAATCTAATGTTAAACACTCTGTACAAATTATCAAGATTTATTTCAGAAACTTATTAGTTATTTTATTATTTAAAAATTCACTTACAGATACATTTTGTAGCACTTCAATGGCCAGCACGGAAAAACAATGGGAAAAATATTTAAATCTGAAATCTGCTTTTTCTTTATGAAGTAGCCTAAAATAAACTAAAAAGTCGATTTTGTCACAATTATGTACAAGACGATGACGTTAATTTTAACTTTTACCCAATGGTTTCATAAGGACACTGAGTATACACGACTAGGTGTTTAAGCTACTGAAATACGGTTTCAAATTTTAATTATTTCTATAGATTGCCTATTTCCATTTTGGTTTGCCAATACTGCCTCCATTATCATTTTAATTTGCTGAGTGCAGTTAAGGATGGAACTTCTAGAAATTACTCACACAACTCCTGTTTTACTCAGTAACTCAGAAAATGTTCTTGTTTACTACAAGTCTATCGTTTATCTCTGCTTTAGAATCTTTTGAATAAAGTTTATAAATTACTTGTATTTAATTGGCACAGTGTAGACATTATTATTTATAATAATAATATCTACAAATAATAAGTATAATAAACAATATTCACTGAAGAAACTAATGTCAGAATTTAGGTTATCTATTTATATATGGAAAACAATGAATAAATAAACTACAATTAATAACAATAAATAAATTTCTATCTAAAATGAATATCAGCAATTATTTAAGAAATAATTACTTAAAACTAACTAAACCCCTGGGGAAGAAAATTTTGTAATCAATTAAACTCCAAAGGTAATTTGTGAACTCATCCACCTCGTAGAACATAAGATTCGTCAACTCTCTCTTCAGTCAAGCAACGGCTACACTTCATAATCATAGGGGGAACTCTCCAGGCCTTTTACTCAGGAAGAGCGTTAAAGAACCCGACACTTATTTGAGAAGTGAGTTTCCATTACACAAATAGGCATATTGTCATTATAAGCATATAAGCACACAACAACAACACTTAATTGTCGCGAAGGGTGTTTAACTAGTCACTAGTCCGGGATTGTTTTTCCCTTTATTGAAGGTAAGCCTAGAGGTTATGGCACTATCACTCAGATAAAATCTATTTGTGTTTGGCTGGGATTCGAACAGGGAGCCTATGTTACCGAAGTCCTTGCGCTCTTCCTCTAGACTACCTCGCTCACCAAATATTAAGGGGAACGGTAGTTTTTATTGTTAGTACCACATATGCTTGTGTTTTATTTTGAAGAAAGCATTGCTCAAGCAATGATAGTTTATACAGTTTAAATAAACCATACATTTGCTTACTTAACAATTCATAGAGTATTTCCTTATTGTCGTTATCTTTATAAACAAGTATTAAAACTCAATGCAAATGTTATGAGCCGAAAAACTATGCAATCTAAAATATATTTGTTAATATTTTGCAGTGACGGTATACACAGTATTAGGTTATAATTAAAATCGAAAGTAAACATAGACATACATGATCAAATCACAAATCTTAAGATGTTTAATGTAGAAATTTAATGATATATCAATAATAATAAAAAATAAGTAGATATCAGTGAGCTGACAAGCAACAGTCTTGTTCCTTTTTAACCAACCGTACTGGTATAATATTAAGTAATTATTGAAAACATAACCTAACATTTTCCACAAAAGCGTAATTCTACAAAATCGTAAATCTAAATCACTAGATATTTGAATTTATACGCAGTGTTCTGTTCTACGTTATATTCTAACTAAAATTTTTTATTTAACACCATACTTACTACTAAACCATAAACTAAATCAAAAGTACTTTATTAATACTATCCATACATATTTTTTACTATTGCAAAAAATATATTTCAATAGCAAATTCGTCTCTGTCTCCGTTCACCCCGATCCTCGACGTGTCAATCACAGCCAACCCCAAGACCATGTCCATCGCCCGCCTCCACGTCCAGGCCGGGGCCAGGGGTCGAGGGTTGATCCCGGAGTTCCACAGGGGTGTGCACTAACGAGCGGTCCAAGTACATGTTTATCTCACTTTTACGGTGTTTCAGCTGGTTTTATTAGCCAGTCAGGTGGTCGTTATTCCCTCAATAACTATTGCAGACATTGTTGTTGGTGGCCAATCCAAGGTCGTAGTTTCCACCCAATAACATGCAAGTCGTAAACGTCTTATCGCCTCTTTTACCAGTAATAAAAGCAGTGCATGAGCTGCATCCTACAAAACGAGGTTATGAATTTTTAAGTCGAGAGGCGGATTCGTTAACTTTGTGAACAATCCGGCCCACCGATTTTTCGGACTGCAACGGGTTCTATCGTGCAATACTTATAATAGTGTACATACTCTAATATGGATATACCTCACATATTTCACGAAGGACTATTGGAGCAGGAATAGCAGGTCAGGTATGCAGTTGGTGCGATCATTTAATTGTTGTCGTGACATTAAAATACCTTTGCTATGCAAAACAACTTTACATCACTCACCCGCATACTATAAAGTCTTGACACGGTTGATGACGTAATTCCATATAAGAAATTAAAACCAGTTTTACTTTTGAAACAGCTAAACATCCAGATATTCAACTTGTAAAAATGTTGTAAAACATCACTTGATTATAAGTCCACTTTTGGCGTATCCTGTTCAACAATTGTACTTTGGTGTCTCGATCATGTGATGAATGGGGGTGATATTCAAACACCCATAATTAAAATTTTTGGTATTGACTTTTTCTTTTGTTTTGTAAAAATAACATTTATAAGGATTTAAGGTGTTAATTTGTGTGGATTTATTTTCTTTGAAATTAGGTCCATGAATTGTAAATGTTGCCAAAGCAAATGTTTTCATGTTACAGTACTTTAACAGCAAACCTAGGTTCCATATTCGAATTTGATATATAATAAGTCATTATACAACAATTGCGATTAGGGTTACTTCATAACCTAGCATTCATTTATTTATCAGTTTATTATGATATTAGAGAATAATAATAATTTATTTATTTCTACTTATAATCCTAGTAGTATCACCCTTCTTCAGCCTTCACGAACAGAACACTGGTATACGTACGCATGTATAACAGTGTATACTTTCCACCATGTATACATAATACTTAGTTATCCAAAGACGAAAAGGGGGTGAGCCAAGAAATGGAAGGGGAGGAAAAGCACTTAGTTCGGGACATAAACCGCCGACAAAACGTCATAAATTTGGGCTCAGTGAGTACTTGGCTTAATAAGACTGGGCCTTGAAGGGTGTTTATCTAGAGAAGTCGTTTGGCCGATAATAAAGCCCAGAGTTGCCGTGGCGGCGATGCCAAGGGTGGTTTCGGCGAGGGGGTGGGTTTAGGTTGAGGGTCGGGGGTTGGTAAATATTCTGGTAATTGCGAAGCGTCATTAAAGGGGCAGTAACGTAGCGGCTCAGGCCTAGCCAATCTGAGAGCAGCTCAAGATAACTCTAGTCGTTAAACCTGGAGTGGTTCCTATCTGAGAAGCGTTTCCGAAAAGAGCTTTTGGTTTAAAAGCGTTCGCCTCTTATCCACAAACTCTTAAATCTTCCACTTTTATTTACGGAGGTTGAATTCAATTCAACGTAGGTTGAATATTTTTCCAGACTTTTAAATGAACTACTAATGGAACTATTGCAATGAAGAATGTTTTGTTTTTGTTTGTTGATACTGAAAAAAATATGTTAACTAATACGTTAATCAGTAAGCAAATAACATAACCTAAAAAAGCAAACGCAAACATAACCTAAACGACATTTTATATCTAACTAAAATGGTGATCTGTATGTAATTATAAGTTATTTATGGTGTTAGGAAAAATTTTGTGTGTATTACGAGCATAAACAGTCATTGCGCTCTTAATACACAAATAGCTATTGTGGAATCAGGAATGAAATAGGTCCTTCCTAAACACCATGCTTGTTCATTTGCTTCATTATAAATTAAATAATTTGATTAGATTTTCAATAAAAAATTAATCACTGTTAGACTGAATATTTTATGATGGTTAAGTAGTAGAGAGTGCTTACTACTCAAACGAACACATCTCTACAGTATAGTTCGTGGGGAAAATACTAGCTTTATTGTGAACTTCAGTGCAGCTAGATACGACTCCTATATTTAAATTGTATTTGGGTTTTCAATTATTTAAATTAGTATTTTGTAAGTGTAATCCGTCAGTTATAACATATTTGTAATTCACATATTTTTTAATTTCATCTTCAGACTAATTGAGTCATTTTCTGTAAAAATGGGAGAATCAGTATTACCTTTTTAAGGAACTACTTAATGTCAACGAACCAAAATGACAGAGGACTGGAATACGTATAACCCCGAGTGAAGCCAATTATTAGCATGGACGCTTCGTGTGGGGCATTAAAAATAAAACCTCTCCTCAGAGTCGTGCGGCCATGCGGCCATGCGGTCAGTATGCGGCCAATCCGGCCCCAGAGGGACCAATTAGGATGAGAAACACTCACAGTTCCCAATTCGGCGATAATTACTTCCTCCAATCCCGCTTTGAAAACCTTGACTAATTTACATCTCAATTAAACAATTAAATTCACACAGGATTTATTCATTAGGTGAGTGTGTTTCAATCCGTAGCAATGGCTTAAGGTATTTATGATTATCATTGTATTAAGATAGGGACACAATTAAGGGGGTTCGGTACCCCCTATGTTAGCAATGTTAACATAATGTACCTTTTCTCAAAAACCATAGCAACTATGACAATGCAATTTTTGTAAGTTGTTTATGGTAACCTTAGCAACAATTTAACACGGGGATTTTAAAATGTATAAACTTTTAGGTATTAAAAAATTTTTTTTTGGAAAACATAATTAAAAGGTCTTAAACCTGGGCTATTTAGGTAGTGCAACTTCTAACTTTCTTGAACATTTTAAGCTTTATAATAATCGATCAAGAGATTGATACTAAAAACATCTAATTGTATACATGCGTTGTAAAGGCATAATATAAAATAAAAAGCCAACTGCAAAACTCAGATTGTACTACGACTATTAAGTAAACAATTAATGTTATCAATAATTATTATTCGACGCATGAACATTGGTACTTAAGAATCGTTTATGAAAATTACTAACTCCTCCAGTCTATTGTATATTACAATTTGTATCCACGACAATGCAATATTTATTGTATATTACTAACAGACCATACTACAATATCGCGAAATACATAAAAGAACACTCATAAACACACATACGCCAGCTCACTTTGTGAAAACCCCTTCTTTGCTGATGAACTATGACGATTACCCGATGTAAGGATTGTGGTAAAGACATCGAAGGTAAAATGTGTATGTTATGCACCTGTTCAAACTTCCCATCTATACTATTATGTCAAATTAAGTGATATTCCTCCATTTATAAAAAAAAAACTACACAGTAATTTTACTTGTAAACAGCAATATCGAGTTACTGCATATTTACTGTTGTAAAAAATTGATTGCTAATTATAAAGGTAAAGGAACATCCAAGAAGAAAAGGAAGTTGCTAGTCATATTTTTTACTTGTTTCCGAAGCAATTCTACCTCCACTGCTCACGGAGAAAGGAGGAGATGCACACACAATGCTGCAAGCTTACATATTTTATTTCTATCGCAATCTCGCTCGAGCGAGCACGAGCGTTGCGACGGTTCGCAGGCCGTTAACGACGATGACGGCCGTCAAAAGATGAAAAGACGGATGGACACTTACCAGCCAAACGGCTCATTTTATGTCGAGGTTGATCACGTGTGAAAAGAGTGAGTAAAATATTTTGCAGTCGGCTACAAAGTTGTATGCCCGTCACCCCGCATTAGCGCCTGGGGGTAAAAGACCGTGAGACTTTTTGACTTCAGCCATCATTGTGGGGCCATATTTTGAAATAAACCGGGCCCCGGGCCCTCCTCGAAGCTACATCTACATCCCAGGTTGACACATTTACGCCCCGTTACAAAACCGACCCTCGCTCTCTAGCGTCTAGACTATTTTCGAAATGTCTTCATTTTACTTATCTTCACATGCGAGTTAATTTATGGGAGAGGGCTGCTATAGAGGGATCGAATTTCAAAACTTCTACTGTTAGGGCTGTGGGCCCTGAGATCCCATTTTGTTTGGATTTCAACCCCCTTTTATGCAGTCGTAACTCTAAATGAGATGTATCTTTCGCCTTGTCGGCGTCCTTAAAAAGCTTTTGGCTTGAAGGGGGTTTTATAGTATTTTTTTAGACCGTTGTAAAAAATTCAATATTTACCAAAACTATCCTTTCTATCATATCTTTGTCCACAGACTTTCATTTTGTATCTTCAATTTTGTGATCTTTTACAAATAACAAACATATAGCCTATATTTATGATTATTTATATAAAAGATATAAATATCAAGGGACAAATATCGATATAATTATAAATACAGCATACAAATATTCTATAGCAAATATATAATTTTTTAGGTTTTGCATGTGCCTTAAAAATTTACTAAAATCAAAAATAAATTGTAAAAAGTTCAATGCCACTATAATACTTGAATTTCATGTTTTGCTGGATAGTTTTGGTAAACTTTCAAAGCTTTTTCCTTGTCCTCTCATTTTCTGTCTTGAAATATGCTTGAAATTCACCAAATTAACCATCTTTCTAGAGATAGTAATATAATACTGTGTTAGTATTAGGTGTGCAAGCTGTCTCTTGGGTGAATTTTCTTTTCACCTTATCTATTGCTAATTGTAAATAGAAAGATAATACCCCCGCCGCAGCAAACCTCCCGTCTAAGCGAATTTCCATTTGGCTGAATTGATTTTCAATTGATCTATTTAAATAACATTAGGTTTAACGAGTACCTAGGTTTGCTGCTACAAGGAAACTAATAAAGTAATGTGTTTTTTAGTAAAATATTGATAGCATACTATAAAATAAATAAATTTGCCAAGTTTGATCAAAATATATCCATAAACAAGCAAACTAGAACATTTTACAATAATCTCCATAAGAATAACATGGGAATTTTAAATTTACCATTTTTTTAGTTTTCTCCGTAACCAATAACCGTACAAAAACACTTTGATATACTGAACTGTTTGTTTTTTTAAGCTCTTTAAGAAGGTTTAGAGAAAAATTGGGAAATTTTGTGTTTTGAGGGTCAAAAGTGAGAAAAACCAATTTTTACCCCATAAAACCCTGTTCCCATGGTGCGATCATGCTGGATCGCGAACTCATTCAAGTTTATCCCCCCTTACACCTTCAAACCAAATTTCATCAAAATCGGATAAAAATTACTCAAGTTACCGTGTTCACGGACACACACACACACATATATATATATATATATATATATATATATAAAATTTGAACGAATGGTGTTTTTGGCCTCTGAGGACATCAAAATAATAAAGTAAATCGGTCCCGGGCTTAAGTCTTACCATGAGACCTACGGTAATAGCTACTTCCCTATAGGGAAATTCGCTAAAAACAAACCTCACAAATGAGGTCTCATTACTATAAACGTTGCTTAACCTTCATGACAGTTTTGTAAATCTACAGTTTTGTCCATTTATACAAATATCAATAGTTACTGGTGGAACTCAGAGCTTTCAAAAGATTTTGACATACCAAAGCAACAATTCTATATGATATTATTTTGTAAACGTTATTTTACGGTAGACCTGAATTTATACTTTATTTATGTCGATTATTTTCATCTAACACCTATTAGCTTTGTTCTTATGTTAAAATTGGGACGGGTGAAAACAAACGCCTTTTTTAATTAATCATATAGTATGTAACACGAATACAAATGATAAATAATTCACATACAGAGCGGCTGAAAAGTAACTTGCACCCCCTCTTAACTTTTCAACTATTTGAGATATTTGAAATCGGTTTGCGGCAACCTTCTTCGATATGAAAGGCTACAATAATTATGGTCAATTTTGAAAATTTTGCCCTTAGGGGTAGCGGGGGTAGGGGGTAGCTCAAAATTTTCAAATGACAAGTATAGTCGAGTTTAGTATCATTTTACAGGTCTTGCCGAAACATAACAAATAACATAAAGAAAACCAAAATTGGCTCACTAATAACAAAATGGCGCCCTAAAACGTTTCAAATCCAAATAACCATGAGGGTGCCAAAAAAAATTAACTTGCACCCTCTTTAACTTTGTTACTATTTGAGATATTTGAAATCGGTTTGCGGAAACTTGTTTGGAAATGAAGGGTTACAATAATTATAGTCGGTTTTGAAAATGTTGCCCTTAAGGGTAGCCGGGGTAGGGGGTAGCTCAAAATCTTCAAATGCCAAGTATAGTCGAGTTTGGTATCATTTCGTAGGTCTTGACAAAACATAACAATTAACATAAAGAAAATATAAATCGAACCATTATTAACAAAATGGCAGTTCAAAATTACTTTAAATAACCATTGTCTCAATCATTTTTAGCTGCCATTTTGTTATTAATGGCCCGATTTCTATTTTCTTTATGTTAATTGTTATGATTTGTCAAGACCTACAAAATTATACCAAACTCGACTATACTTGCTATTTGAAAATTTTGAGCTAACCCTCACCCCCGCTACCCCTAAGGGCAAAATTTTCAAAACTGACCATAATTATTGTAGCTCTTCATATTCAAACAAGTTGCCGCAAACCGATTTCAAATATCTTAAATAGTAATAAAGTTAAAGAGGGTGCAATTTAATTTTTTGCCACCCTCTTGGTTATTTGGATTTGAAACGTTTTAGGGCGCCATTTTGTTATTAGTGAGCCGATTTTGGTTTTCTTTATGTCAGTGTTTATGTTTCGTCAAGACCTGTAAAATGATACCAAACTTTACTATACTTGTCATTTGAAAATTTTGAGCTACCCCCTACCCCCGCTACCCCCTACCCCCGCTACCCCTAACGGCCAAGTTTTCAAAATTGACCATAATTATTGTAGCCCCTCATATCTAAGAAGGTTGCCGCAAACCGATTTCAAATATCTCAAATGGTTGAAAAGTTAAGTGGGGGTGCAAGTTACTTTTCAGCCACCCTGTATATGTAAACTATGACTGGCATTTTAAATAACCCAATGTCAGGATATACACTTATGTCCAGAAAATGGTAAAGAGGAGGAGGTTTTGAGATTACACTGAAAGGCGTGATATCCACAGACTACTACAATAGATTAAACATAATATGTTTAATCTATGGTACTACGAAAGCTTGAGGTACACTTGTGAACTATATGTAATTAATACAATTACATTTCGTATTAAAGATAGCAAGCGTGGTTCACCTAGGCCTACCATGATACTCTAGGAAGTAAAAATAACATCCTGAACAGGTTGTTGCGTTCGAGGATTCTGTTGTCGTAATCATGTTGGCTAGTCATTAATATGTGGGTATGACACAAGTTCTGCTGGTATTGCAGTTGTTAAAACTGTCTGACTAATAACCCCAGACGAGACGCCAGGTGTCTCGGCAAGACCATATTACTAATGGATAACATAAGCCCTGAGTAAGCTTAACTACGTAGTATATCGATTACGCGTAAGTACTACTTTTATCCAGCTATTAAAATTGCAAGACTGGCTGGAACGAATGCCCTTAATGAATACATAGCTAATAACCCATACTAAAGAGGAATTCTTCACTGATTCTATTTGAACTATTTAATTTTCAAAAGTTATCTAATTAATATAATCATACGTCTTTTAGAAAATTGAACACTGCTAAAAATATAGCCTAAATTCTAAATTTTGGCAAAAACACAAGATTGTTGCATTATTACTTTGTTTATATTTACTGTATTTCCCCAGCAAAACAATAAGTTATGCATAACCGCTTAGGCCGGGGCCACACTTGTAATTTTCAACCAGCGAGACTGTTTTTTGCGTTTTTACGTGCGACGCACGTGAAACAGCTTGCCCGTGGCCACACTCATCTTACGAGATAGGTTTTTCGGGCAAACCAGCGAGACTGATAGAGCATGCCACACTGGCAATAAAAATCGTCCGTGTCCGTGATACGCACTCCCCCCCCCCTTCCACGCTCTCTGTACAGGTTTAAAACTAGAAACGTCCGTGGAAAAAGTTCAGCGAGATAAGATGAGTGTGTTCACTCCCATAAGCCGCAATGCCCCGCGACTAGTTTTACGTGCAACGCCCGTGGGATGTTAGTAGAGAATACACGTGCAATTCCGTTTGTCAGTCTCGCTGGTAAAACCAGTGAGACTGACAAACGCGTTCACGGACGTTTTTACTCTAGTGTGGCCTGCCCCATATACCGTAATGTATCTCTCAAACCCACGGGTAACGCCCGTGGAAAAAATTCAGCGAGATAAGATGAGTGTGGCCCCGGCCTTACAGTCCCCACTTTTCCAATGAGTGTAGTAACAAGGTGCAGGTTGCCTGGTTGTCAAATATTCAGTCTTCTCTATTGAACAATTGTCAGTCATACATCAAATAACCACATACAGTACATATACACGAAACATTTAAGCATTTGATATATTAAAAACTGTTTGGCCTACCAACTACTATTAGTGGACAGATGACGAATCGTGTTCGAATATTTCGTCTGCTCCATGTTTTGTGTTAGGGTGGTTATTTTATATATGCCAATGACAAGTATTTAAGAGAGAGGAAGATTTGACAATGAGGCTAGATTTACTTGAAACCTAAGTTGTCGAAAAACTATTAGGATTTACGACGTTAAAGGGTAACTCAAATTATTATTTTGTGGACAGACATAGACATATTTTATTCAGAAACATAATATTGTGTTTTAATCCAGGAGACAAACAATATGAATATATTTTACGCCACACTACACTGTTTTGACGAATTTCCCACGTAAGGATTTAGTCCACAAAACAGCTGTTTGCCGTTAGCTTAATAAAATTGGGGTTTCATTACGTACTAGTGTACTGTCATGAGTTTTACCGGACACCAGCCAGCTGATTATATACTGTATTTTGCAATGAGTGAGAGTAGTTAGTTTATAAACAAAAACAGAACCTCTCGAGAGGTTATGACTAGTGATTGTAAGTCCTTTATTCAGTGGTAATATATAAGGATTTGTACGGATTTATAGTAGTGTGGCATAAACTATCGTACGTCACTCATCCTAAATGTGTTTACCGGACTCGTATGGTAATCCCGTACTCGACTTCGTATCGCACGGGAACGAACACACTCTTCAGGTAAACACATATTTTCAGGACTAGTAACGTAATATATTATTGTTAAATATCTGTAGTTCATGAGTTTACAATGAGTATCGTGTAAGATATGTACTCTACCCAACTACCCTTATTACTAAGAAAACCAGTTATAATATATACAAAGCATTTCTTTGTAAACGTTTGTTTATACCTTGCAAACATTTTAAAAATTGATTCTACGATTTTTACAACCAGAATACACCCTTAATTCACAAATATCTGACAAGATTATGGTGAATAATCTTTTTGACTGGTGATTTGTAGAATATACACATATCTTTGTACACTTAGTGTATTGAATGTTTAGCATTTCTCTGTAACGGCGAGAGTCTGTCAGAATATACGTGTATGTCCAATATTCGTATGTCGATGGCTCAATACAATGCGAGCGCCGGTTTCTGTTTTTATTGCAGCTACAAATTGGTCGTAACTTGCACATATCGCGGAAAGCTAACATTTTATGTGGGTGTATTAAATCACAGCGCGTGGTTCGGGCTAACAAAAAGCACGCACCAGGGGGGTGGTGTTTTACTGTGTTTTTATTGAATATTTCAGAGGCAATCGTACAACTAAAACTGAACGATTTTCGGCTCCTTTACATGCTCTTAATTTCAGTGCCGACTAAAAACCATAAACATAATGGACATTAATGTCTTTTAAGTTTACAAAGACTTGTCAAATGGAAATATTTTCACATGTACGTCCACTGTGTTAGCATTTCAAGTCGGTGAAGTACTCTATCTTAACGTAAAAGATCACATATCTTACATGTTGTCTTTTCTGCCTGAACTGTTATGTAATTTTAAAAATGTAAAAGAGTTGTAGTGGAAGCTTTTTGGAGACTGTATGGAGAAGAGGTAGATTTGGTAGTTACTGGTTACGATGAGAATATTGTTCAAAAGTCTCTTTGGTTTTACGTAAATGCGACGGATTTTAAAATATCTTATCGAGAGTAATGTCCATGAGAACTACACACGAATACTAGAAAAATACCGGCATGTGTCATAAACATAAACTAATGGCGTTTTTGGCCCGAAAGTAAACAAAACCCCTATAGCATTAATTAACATATGGTTTTGTTTACTTTCGGGCCAAATACGTCATTTGTTTATGTTTATGATCCATACCGGGTCTTTTCTAGTATTCGTGGTACTACACACTTTGTCACCTCTTGGATAGAAAATGCTGAAATCACAGGCCTACGTCAAACATCAATTCCTAGTGACGAGTTCACATGCACTACTTATATCACAATTATATTGAGTATTATCTAAAATGATTCTTGGCTCAACATGTCTAGACACCCATTTGCATCAACACCACAAAATCAGATAGAAACTGCATTGTTACTCGTTGGCTTGGAAATGGAAAGTGCATTTAGCCGGGTGTTTTGGTGTCGGCACTTTGTGTATTATGCTAAACAAGCCCCTCATAAAGCGGGACAAAAACGGGGGTTTACAACAGAGGAAAAGGAAAGGAAAGGGTGAGTGACTACCCCAATAAACAAAAGACCCATCTGCATAGAGTGATCTATGGAACTGTCTTCCGGGGTGACTGTTCCGTGGTTCTAGTCATCCATGAGAAAGGAGTGTTAGCAGTTGTTGTGTCGTGCGCATTAGAAACCAACACACAAACTAATAGGCATGAAATAATTTAGTAGGCTATAAATATGATGAATGAAGAATGAGCTCATTCTTAAAAGTCGTAGTATTTGTAACGATGAATCAGCTGTATGATACAAATGTAAGAGTGTTCTATAATTTTAATTCACACATTTGCCCATAAGAGTTAACTTGAACCATATTTTGTTAAGAATCGACAATAAAACATCTGACTTTAGAAATCAGACCATGAAATAATGAGCACGCTAGCTATAAGATCTGAGGAGTATTGTGTGTTGAAATATCAATTATACATCCAGCTGTCTCATGTTGTGTCATGTGATGTTTGTATGAAATAACAATTGGTAAGTTTGAAAATATCTGTTAAAACAGAAACCCCCTTCGGAAACTTAACACACAAAACTAAAACGTAACAAAAGTAAACCCTCAACATACGTATCAAAAGTAAAAATAATTTTGTTATGATTAAATATTTTATTCAAATCAAATTTCTTATAATTTTTTCTGATTTTATTTCTTTTTTCACATGCCACAAACGACCCAAGGTAGATGTGTTTTATTTATGAGTTGGTTGGTAAAACATTATATTTTAATGATCCTCATATAATAAAACTGAAATAATTTTACCAAGCAGTTAAAACTTACATATTAATGTCATCTCAAGTTAAATTATTGCAAGTCTTAAGAAAATAACTGTTCATCGGTGGTTTTATAGGATTTATTTGGTTACCACTCGAATCCGTATTTTATGTTTTGAACCTAAGGCAATCAAGCAAAACTTTTGGTTTGTATCACATGTACTCTAGCTTGTAGTTTGTGGTACATGGTAACTTTGTAACATTGAATAACCTTAGTGTTGTTTTCTTTTTCGTTATGAGTGGAGTATTAACCAGTGCCAATGCAGGATAAGTTTTTTTAGTAAAATAACGTCCAGTTCTTTTGTATTTTGGCAGTATTTTACCCCTAATAATTAAAATCTGTAAAGGTAAATAATTGACTTTGAGAGGCAACATAAATTAACACATCCACCACTTGACTAGGTCCAATTGCTATATACTATGTTTACGTAAGGTTTTTAATCCGCTGAGTACTAGACATTCCAATGTTACCCATTTTTTCAGAGGCAGTGTAGGTGATTAAGTTTTGAAAACCATTGTGACCCATTTAGATATTGTAATAGTATATCTTCACATCAATGCCATTCAAAACTCTTAATTAAAAGTTTAACTTTGATTTTTAAGGTTTAGCCTTTCTATGGGTAAATTTTTTTTTTTTTTACCTCAGTCTAAAACACCCATTGCAAGTAAATACCTCAGTAAATAAATACAGATTTCAATGTATTTAAGCTGATGCCTGGCAGAGGTTGAGCATTGAGCATTGATCAACGCACATTGTTGACTGACAATGTAATGTATGCGTTAGAAGTTGATAATGATGAAAACGTAGTTGAGTTTGAGTGCAGCATGTTATAGACCATAAACTGTGGTAGATCTGCTTCACACTGTTTATGGACCATACGGCCTACCTACTTCTGCATCACAGTATAGGCACGTCTACTCTTCTTTAGCATAACTGTACACTAAATCTTTCACTGTCTAAATCAATAGCATACAATATTGTACGGGATGAAAATAACACGTTTACATTTTTACAATAGGCCGCACCAACTCTACCGCATATAATTAAAATCGTCAAACATTTCTTAGGTTGAAAGAGTCATACTTTTGCAAAAGATAGCGATAATGATCGTGACTGGTGTAGATTATCTGGGCCACTGAAAACCAATCTTTGTTGCCAAGTCCTTGATGACAGTTTACAATCTTAATTTAATTAATTAAGTTAAATTAATTTAATTTAATTTAATTAATTATTGCAGTGTCTGATGTCATATAAAAAGAAGCTTGGCACTCTCGAGCTCAGGGATGCGGTCCACCACTACAACACTAGAAATAATTGTATGTAAGTAAATATACCTTATTTTAGGCTTCAGAAAATCCAGGTTAGTCATGATATTTTAGGCATCAAAATTGATAAAAAAATTGCGTTATGCAGTTCGGAATCTGGTAATTACAAAATTCCAAAACAGAGTGAGTGAACTTCTATTGGCTGATCCACATTACTCAATCCATGAGTTCTTTGACTTATCCTGACAAACTGTAATAGGTTTTGCCAATGTAGTTTTCTTTTCTATGCAAAGAGTGTTGCAGCAACATACAAATTATGTATGTATACAATTTACTCTTAGTCAAACGTGTCATTCATGTGCACGGAATAAAGCATTTAATTTGATTTCGTAACATAAAACCACAAATTATGTGAATTATTATCGTATAAGATATTGTAGAATTCCTGTTGTAGAATATATTGCAAATTGTAAGAGGAAGTGGTTTTAAAGTGAAGAAGTAAATTATCTTACCCAACACCTTATTCACGTCTTATTTTGAAGTACTGTGTTTAAGTGCAACATATTTAATAACCAATATCTTACAATGCAATTACTTTTAAGTGAACCAGAAATAGCAGTTTGAACTATAAAGTAACAAAGAATACCTAGTGCATGACTAGGTATTATGTGGGAATAGTTTCATGAGCTAGAAGGATTACTGTAGAACATGTATAACGTATTTTTCAATAGAGAACACAACGTTTCTCTAGATAGATGGATTAGTGGGTTAACAATGATTACCGTATTTCAGTAGATAGTATGATTTAATTTTCCTTGGGGTAAAAATGGTAAAATTATATAAAAGTAATTTAAATCATAATGTTTGTCAAAATTTTTTTTTACTTGCTGGCTTATTAGATGATACAACCTCATACATATTTATATTTCAGGCAGGGTGGAGGTGTCCGCAATACTCTCGTAAGATTATCGAGGATAAACAGACAAAGGATTTTGACGTGTTTAAACAAATCATATTTAGTCTCATGAACTTAAACATTAAATTGCGTTTAGAGATCTACATGGTTGATAAATATTCAGCTCACACTAAGAAGAAATCTATTAGCCAAGTACCAAGAATCTCAACATCAACTCTTCTAGACTTCTTAGATATTCGTAAGAGACTGAGATAAATTTTCGCCTATGTTGGCTCTAAAGTCACCTACACCCAATTTTTCTTTCTCTTAATTGAGGACATAACTTTCAACCAGAAAGAAGTAAAACAACTCAACATAAATTGATAAATTTATCCTATGTCCACGAGTTTTAAACTAAAGTTCAAAGGTAACAATTGTGTTAATGTAAGTAACAAAAAAATATGTTTGCTTGGGTTTGAAAATATTTTATTTGTAATTAGTTAGCTAATAGCTTAACATATTTTGTCAATTTTAGTTAATAAACTCGTTGATTTGTTTTTGAACCTGCTGCATATAAAATACTACTGTTGCTGCATTAACTATGTAATTGCATTTTGGCTGATTAACTTACAAACCTATGTAGCTTGTTAATTATTACAATTTATTGAGAAAATAACATACTTCTTTTTCTTCTTGTTACCATTGAGTATGATAGTAACCATGGCTCTGATCATAGTATTTTTTCGTTATTGTATCCATCATCCAAAAAGAAAAGAAAAAAAGAAAAGAAAAGTCTGCAAAAAGGATTGCATTTTATTGCAACCAATTCAAATAAGCTTGGCAAATAATTATTATTCCTAAAAACCCAATTTTTGAAGGAAATGTGAATTATTTAATCATTTTGCGGACGAAACGAATAAAAGCAGGTTTATAAACAGAAATAATACATTTTTTTTTATTCTGTGAACATGAAATACACTATATAATTCATTCAATCAACATTCAGCCTAATTAAAGGGGCCATGTTTGTTTATTCAATACCCGCTACGTCCGTGAGGAAAGATAAGATTCGTCCAATCAGAAGCCAGGTGGGGGCCAATTAAACCAGGTCTAGATAAGTATAATGATGACCGCAACAGTAAAGATTAATTCGCGTGCGTGGTTGGAAGTAGAGAACGCCAAAATCCGCCGCAGGTCTACTTATCGTGGCCACACGCAAGCCTATTCGTTAGCTAAGTAGAATCCGCCTTATATTCTACTGTCTATTAAAGATAACACAAATTTGACAATTCTTTAAAAATATTTCGATTTTGATTTCGTTGTTTAGTAAAATTTTAAAAATCCGTCCTACCTTTATGTCTGAATTCAGTACACAATGTAGTATTTACTTCTTTATGGACATAATCTCATCTTAGAATATTGCTTAAAGTAAATAGATTAAAAGTAATAGAAAGTATTCTCTACAGTATGAAATAAGGAAGAAATTATGAACGATAATTTTTACAACACTGATAGATTCTTGTTTTTTTTTTCTAATCTGAAATCGGATTACATTTCTTTCAACATGTCTGCTTTTGGGTCACTTTTTTACAAGCCCTGGATTTTTTCAACTTGGTAGACAGCTTGGAAATTTGAAATTTCGAAATCTTGGCCGCAGACTAAATCCTGGATAATTGACTGTACAAGCATGTAAGTGACCGAATTGAAAGGGAATTGTTTGCATACGTTTCTGGATGGTTCAGATATGTCCATTGCTACTGTATGTTTCTAAATCCAACACAAATGTCAGCATGATAGCGTTTGTCGGGAAATTATTTGAAAACAATTCAAGTCGAACCATTATTAAATACAACACTCGTTTCCTATTTTATAGAGCAACAAGCTAAGTTTAAAAGCGATCAACTGGACTGAATGGACCAATGGCCGATGACAAATGGTTGTAGCGATGAGCCCAGAAATGAAGCTATAGACGCCCACACGACAACAATTACAACTTTAGTGTGCAATTAACCACTTTACTGCCATAATAATAATTACATCGTCGAGAGCCTTGTAAAAAAAGCATTCGGGCGGCAACTGTTGTTTATTGTGTGTTAACAGGTGAGTGATATATGGAGTTAATGACTCATCGCTACTGAGTCCCCAGCCGCGTCTAGATACAGGCGCA
Organism: Macrosteles quadrilineatus; assembly: GCF_028750875.1. NCBI lineage: Eukaryota > Metazoa > Arthropoda > Insecta > Hemiptera > Cicadellidae > Macrosteles > Macrosteles quadrilineatus. The sequence continues at coordinate 59,726,319 of NW_026542600.1, forward strand.
CTCTAACGACTGGTGCAACGTACTTTGTGTTTCATACGAAATGTTACATTCTAGCACTTTATATAGATTTTTATAAACGTAAAGCTAGTGTGTCCTAACGTGATGATCACATGCACTACAAAGCTTGGTAAAAATTGCTTAAGTTAAATATCCCGCGTTTACCTACAAAACAAGTGAATTTACATTTGCCTGATTGCATTTTCACTATAAAAATTCCTTAAATGTGTCACATTCATGCCCTATTTTAATAACATTTAGTTAAACGAGTACTTCAGTCTCCTGATTTAGGGAATGTAATAAAGTGTGTTTTTAGTGAAATATTCATACCTTAGGATGAAATAACCAATTTGCCAATTTTGATCATAATATAATCATTAACAAGCAATTTACAACAGTTTACTTATTCTCCTTAAGAATAACATGAGGGTTTTAAATTTCCCGCATTATGGAATTTTCTCCGAAACGGTATGGATCATCTAAATATACATAAGACGTTACTGGCCCCAAAGGTAAACATGATTATTTAAATGGAACTGTCACAAAACGTCCAAACCATATGTTAATTTTACTAGTGTAAGATTCGGGTCAGTGACGTAATTTGTTTATGTTTATGATCCGTACAGTTTCTATTCTATTATCTGTTAAGCAGACTCCCAAGTAGATACATCGCTTTATAGTACACACATACTGTTAGATAAAGGTAAAACAGAGTGTATTACTACATGTTATTGACTTAAAACCATTATTTATTTACTCATTGCAGTTGCACAGCACATCACATAGCCCAGAGAAAAAATGCAAGTAAAAACATATATTATAGTAATCACATTTGAGTGTTACCTCCAAAAAAGGACGCCAGTTAAAGCTGTAGTACAATAAATTGATAACAACTTAATAACCAAAAATATTTCAGCCAATGAGAGAATACAGGAGAGAGATTAAAGAATAAATGGAGTAATACGAAAGTAAACATTTGAATCATAGGAGCTTCTTCCCTATTTTTGGCAAAGGTTGAAACTTGAATCAGTTTAGACTGCATTACTAGAATTGGTTATGCTTCAGGACAAATTACGCCTGCCAGTAACAATCACAAGTTTCCTGATTTGTTAATAAAATTTCGATGTAATCTTGTGCTTGTCTAAAGACAGCAATTCTACTAACTGTACAAATTACATGAGAGATTTTGCACTCCATTTGTTAAATACAGGGCTAACATTTGTGGATTTGTTAAATTACCACATACATTTCATATTGACATTCATTTTACAAATAAACATATTAAAGGTTTCACAATTGTGTCCTTTATATTATCTGCTATGTGCCCTAGCCCTTCAGGTTTGTTTCAATGCATTTAAATATGCAGTATACAAAACTTTTTACAAAGGTTTTTTTTATATTTCAATTAACCTCCATCGGATTCGCACTCGATTCTGAACGATTTGTAAAGCTTTTATAATGGATAACCCGCTGGAAACCTTAAACATGCAATAGAATGTAAAATGTTTACCAGGCTCTGCTCTCATTGTAATTAATCGTACATTTACTCAGCTATGCTGGCATAACATACAATATTAGATTAAAGATGACATGTATATTACCCAAAATAATTTGGAAAGTACTATGGACATAACCATCATCGGGCTCAAGTTAAATTCTGAATAATCTGTAATACGTACTATTAAAGGGACACCCCCTGGAAACAGTTTACATATAGTAGAAACTATACGCATATACCACAGTTTTCTTATATTGGAAATGTATATGTACTTAAGAATTTGATTCACTAAACACTGCAGGTCAGTGGTGGTGTCATGAGTTGGTGCGAGACATCGCAGGTTCGAGGCCATCCCATGTAACTGCTCACTGCTCTTATCACTTGCTTGCTCCTGTGACTTATGATGCAACGGTGCTTCACTGTCTTTATATCACTGCAAATACCAGTTGTGAAGAGACGGGCAACTGAGGTTTTGAAATTTAACAAATATTATGGTAACTGGTTGAACGGAGGATCCATAAGTTATGGGGAATGAATTAAACTAGCTTAGTGAAAATAATTAGTATAATCTTAAGGCTAAATTCATGGCTAATTTATATTTTTAACCCTTGCTACAGAATGTGTAATTTATGCAGCCGAGTTTACAACACGAGCTACACCTCATTTCCATTACATTTTACTGCGGAGTCGCCCACTGGACTCGAGGAGCTGAATAAATAAACGCACAACAAGCAGCGAGCGAGCAGCATGGCCGCCCTCCACCTACCTCCTACCGACCTGTCCGCCCGATATTTATCACCACGGGACGCCCTTAAATTAAGGAACTGGGAAATTTATCTGACGTCCCAACCCGAGTAAAATATTCCGGGGAGGATAAACCCGCTCCGACCGTAAAATATTTATTATCCTCGATCACACGCGGTACATTGGGAGGTGGCGAGGATGAGGAGAGGAGAGGAGAAACCTTGGGATACCTCCGAGGTAAGCGACTCATGGAGGTATTACGAGCAAGCGATATATTTGCTAGAAAGAGCTCTTAAAATATTGCGCTATTTGCGTAGAGTACCGTGGTTAGTGTGATCAACTATTGACACTAACCAGAGTAGCACACCTGCGTTCGCTTAGCTCTTAATGTATCTGGCTGGGTACATCAGAATATCTATAATATATTCCATATGAAGATTTTACTTAGAGAAGGTTGTAATGCGAATAAACCATGCTTAGACAATTGCGTGTATAATATTTGTTATTATATAAGTTATACATAAATGTTGTGGTATAGGTTGTGAACAGTGTGGAGCTAGTAGCCATTTATAAAAACTATAAAATAGAGCTCTAACTTGAATTCATTTATCATTCAATCAATGGTAGTTTTTCATATTATTAACCCAAAGAGGACGATTTAATATCAGCATTCTCTGCCTTGAGAATCCGCTGCGCTAAACAAGCAGCCTGGGAACAGGTATACTCAGCCTCAGCACGCATTATAGAGGATAGTGGCAAAAACCACAGAGGACTAGCCAATAAATAATGACTACTCTTTATTCAGTGCGACGATTAAAATATAACTCTATATTCCAGATGATATGGTTGTCAGTATTGAGACACTCAGAAATAGACCTAAAACACAAAAAATTACTTTAGCATAGTTAGGAAAGAGTAAGTTGAACTAGAATCGACCATTTTTTGTCTACACATACTTATAGTATATACATAAGTATATCGTTTAATTCTCATATACGCTTGTAGCATTCCAGTGCAACGGCACAGCTGTAGTATTAAGAAATCTGAACACGGTCAAGTGGGCGTTTTCGTTCCACCAATCACGAACAAGGCGCGAGAAACGGGCTAAGATTAAATTTTGAATTTCATAAAACTCTCCTAAAAAGTTGATTTACGCCTGAGTGAGTTAACGATTGGGAGCGAGCTGGTGGGTGGCACAGAAGTGTGCATACTGCATTGGCGGCACGGCGCGGCGTAGGCGCAATAAATTATGCACCCTCCCCTCGCATAAAAAGCCACGGCTCAGTTTTCGGTGACCCAAACTCTTACACCTTCCCTTTTATGAGCCGCACACTGGTGTATGCCACCGAAAACTTCAACAAGTTAGTAATGTACACAAAACACAAACGATAGTTTCACTTACCAATGGAAACATCTAGGAAATAAATTATGAAACGTACTCAATTGATACCACTACTTAAAGAATAACAATAAAAAATAATAAAAATATATTTATTGGCATTACATACAACAGTACAATAGACAACGTCAGAACAAATACTATTTTCTATGGATTACAAAATTACAACGGGATAAAAAAAACTATATATTAGATATTAGATATCAAAAAAAAACTCTTCTACATAATTAAAACTCCTGTCAAGAAGCTAATCAGCCAAACCTTATTTAAATTTAACAAAGTTCAGCTCTTCAAACATTTGAAGAAATGTATGGCTATTGGTAGATTTTGATAGTTTAACTATAGGAATTTCCAGCTGGCAAAATTTTCTAGTATTATAACTGCGAAATTAGTTAGGTACGTTTTGGAAATGAAGACATATTTTCATTAACAGATAGCAAATTTTGAAAATTAATACAAATGGTACAGTCATTATTCTATGTATAATAAAGAAAGGGTTGCTGGTCGTTCTGCCTTGGATATTAACGCAATCCATCCAACTTTTGTTCGTCAAGTATGGAGGAATCAAGTATTACAAGTAAGTATTAAAAGTACGTCATCGAAAGTAACATAGGTATTACTTTTATTATGGTGTAACTAGAAAAGGTCTATACGTAATATTAATGGATTAAAACAATTCGGGGAGGAGGACAATATGGATACTATTCTGTTACTTATAGAACTAAACATTCATAAACTTGGGTTTGAATCACACTTTTGACTAATTTAAAATTTATTTCGGATCAATCTATTAAATTTATCAAGGTAAGTACGCACATAATTTATTAAAACTGTGAATAAGCTCTTAAAATTGCTTATAACTATAAACGTTGCTATTTCTCATCTAAATTCCAGCACCGATGCAGAGTTGTTAATTAAAAACATTAATGGAAGAGTCCAACAACCCCCCTTTCTCTTACCCACACACACACCTAACACATACACACACACCAGCAGTAGCTCGTTAGCCATAATTGGACCAGTGGCAGCCATCTTCTGGCGGAAAATAATCCAATTACGAGAAAGAATTCCCTTTTCAGATTAAATAATTGGTCTCTGGAGACCAGTTACGTGATACTTGTGTTTTTTGTGGTCCTGGAAGAAATGAATTTCTGTCTGGAATATTTGGGTTGAAAAAATTAAATATATACAAAAATATTCATTGAAAAATGTTAGACATTTAACTTTTAAAAGAGATTATAACCGTGGCCCCTATGTAAAAGGGGGCGATAAATAAATTAAAATGTTGTCAAATTTTGTTTAAAATTAACCAATGTTGCTGCAAATACTTTAAAAATTATTGAAGTAACTTCAAAATCATTGTAATTATAATCCGTGTTCTATTACAACATGAGTATATGTTTCATCGTAACATCTAAAACTAAATCAAAAATTTAAAAATGGTCTTTTATCTGTAGGTTTACAGTGGTCTTAACACTTTGATCGAAACTGTGAAATTATGTGTAACCTTTATCATTTGATGATGCTGTTGCATATGAAAAGTAAATAAGAAGAAGAATGTCGAACGTATCGAAAATAAACAGTATCAGCAAACTGACACAAACTTTCTCCCATTAGCTTGTAAACAACATTTATCATTGGTGGTGGGAGTAACTGTGATATTCTATAGGGATAAATCACAAAAGTTGCAAATAACGTTTGAACCGTAATTGTAACAGCAATGAATTTTTCAATCAGTAGTTGCACTATTTTTGTTTAGAATTATAAGGACCATAACATATTAACATGAATCAAAACTGGTTTTTTCCTAAAATTTGACATTTCGTTATTTTATGGGTTTTTATGGGATATAACATATGTTATAACAACTTTTGAACCGTACTTTTTATGGAAATGGGATCTGTACCATTTTGCTCAAAATTTTAAGGACCATTACATACTAATTTTAGTCAAAACCGGCCTTTTAGTGAATTTCTCATATAGGGAATAAACTATTTTCTAAAATCCAATTTTTCGTTTTTAAGGGGGGTTTATGGAAAAATAACATAAGTTACAATAACTTTGGAACCGTAATTTTTACGGAAATGGAATTTGTACTATTTTGTTCAGAATTAAAAGGACTATAACATACTACATTTTGTTTTTAATCGTTCCAGACATTTTCGAGAAAACCTGATTTTCCGGTATTTTATGGGAAAATCACCATTAAAAATCAAAATTTTGATTAAATGGAAAAAAAATCTTGGAGATATAGATTAGTACCGACGTACTAAATTTCATCAAAATCGGACGATAGGTGTGGTCTGTAGCTCTGTACACATCCACACACATACACATACAGAAATCACTTCGAAAATCTTTTTTTGGGTTCAGGACGACTCAAAACAGATATATCCACTCAAAACTCAAACTCGAAATTTTTGACAAAAATAATACTTTCTCAATACTTTAAATTCTTTATCTTTACGATCCTAAAATTCAATTTTCTTAATATTTACGGTTTTCATAAAATTTGGCATTAAAGATTTTAAATGTCCAACATATTCAAACGGCTCGAGATATTGGAACGAAACCTTGTCAGCCCTTTCCCCTTCTAAAATACACACCCATACCAATAATTTCTATCTTAAAAATGCCTAAAATATAAAATAAATCTTAAAATCACAAACAGACCGACAAAACAGAAATGTAGGCATTTTTTACTCATACTTATATACTTATTTTTTTTTTTTACTTATATACTTATTTTAAGTTTGTTTTAGCCCAAGGAACAGGTCCACAAAATATGTCTAGACAATTTGAAAACACCCTATAGGTAAATAACACGTCAATTTATATAGGGATAGGTTAGCAAGGGCAATGCCTTTAAGAAGCTACGATTTAATTAATCAGTTTGCTTTTGTCATAGCCCACTATCTTCAGGTTTACCTGGCTATCTGAAATCAGAACTTTAGCTTTGTGCTGGTGAACTTTGTACCAGAAAAGATGACTAGTTGAAATTAAAATACCTATTAATTAATTAGACTTTTCCAACGTGTCTTGTGTTTAAAACTACACAACGTTTCTGGAGGTGGATCTAGAACTGATCCTCACGTTATCAACTGAAAAGTACTTACTCTACATTAATATTAATTGGACCTTAAAAGGTAGCCAGTCAAAAAAACTGATTATTGAAAGCTATTTGCAACATTATATACAACATTTGTTGTAAGTAGTTGTTTTCACTACAAACAATTATAACACGACTATGGAGATAAGTAGAATTCCATGTAAAGGTGTAGTTTTAGGAGGACGTAGTTGAGTTGAGCCAACGACAGAGAGTACTGTCGATTACTGATTTCTTTCCAATTCACATTGAAAGAACAAAATCATGTAAAACATGCCATCATTGTCATATCAATTACCAAAAATGGAAAGCCTCGAATTTTGACAGTATTGCATCTTGTGAACGACTGATTCAAATACTAAATGTACTGAAGATTTTGCTATTGATAATAATAATAATAATCTCTTTATTGTTTTTGACAATTGTACATGATAAGCTAACCTCTTTTGTTTTTAATATGTAACTTCTTAAATATAATTATACCACTTGGTTTTATTTATACGGATGGAATAAATATTTCTCCCAATAGATTTACAGTGTTAGTGTAAATATATCTATAATTGTCGTAATATGTTTTAACTGATCCACTTTGAAAATTTAAAATTTCTACAATGTTCTCTAAAAAGTGCAAGTTAGTGCATGCGTTATTCATTTACATTACAGAACATTTTGTAATAATCGCTTACGAGTATTACAAAAGATATTTAAACATCACCTGCAATAATAGTCCCTTCTCAATCAATCCCTATCGACTAACGGCTAAGTAACAAACGATTTAATCATGAGCAATTAAATCTAAACTAGCAGAGTGGGTACTTAAGGACTTCAGGATTTTACGTCCGCTGTGGAAGGACGATAAGAATAATTGGACTTACGTTAATTCATTATTGAATATATTTGAATAAAGTCAAGTAATAAAGCGGGTGCCAGCATAGCCATAAAACATAATGAGACAAGCTCTCGTGCTTGGCGTATTACGCGTGGTTTGTTTGTCGTGAGGTTTTCGAATGACGCCATCACGAACTCACCCCTCTCTTGCCCTTAAAGTATTTGATGGATTAGTTTTTCTTCAGCGAGGAAACCTTGATATGTGATCTTGTCAAAAATAATATTATATTTTTGTACTTGTACGTTAGGTATGAAGAATTAAGATTTTTTAAACTCACCTATAAATCAAGTATCTATAAAATAAAACATTACTGTGGCAAATATTTCTCTATGGTATATACTGTACACCTATATACGATAATTAGCACATTAACTGTGTTTTTTTGAACAAATATATGTTTTCTGTATGTACGCTAGTAGTTAAAATATTTACTTTCAGCATAGGTAAACTTTTTTTCTTAAAACCCTAGTCTAGGTAAAGGCGCTGTGATGATACTCCATTTGTAGTGTTGTAAGTGTACCATAATCCTAATAAACGTAAATCTGAATATATTTTGGTTTAGTATGTGCTTTAAACTTACCTTTGATAAAACTTATGTATGAGGCAGTTCTGACTACATTTATGTAAATAATAATAAATGAAATATTAACAATTCGTTTTATTGCATTTGACAAAATATATTGTATTAAAAACGTCAAATAAGGTTTAGAATTTAAATTTCCAATTTGATTACAACACTTATAATTAATTGTATAAACAGTCAAAAGGACTATTCTATGTTTGGGAATCAGTGAGTAGCATTACTGTGATATTATCGTTTAGAAATTTAATTTTATTACGAAAATGTTTATGAATTGAACATTTCTTGTTGATATAAAGCTTATTAGTGAATAAGCCAAGAGTATAACAGTTCATACTGAATTAACAAAGTGGAAAGTAGTATATCAGCTAGGCATACTTGAAAGACATCACTGGAAAATGAATAATACTATAAAATGTAGCAAAACCCCAATGACTATAGTCCATTCACACAACTTACCTTATGTATATGTATCAGCTGATTGATGTTTTGGCAAACCTCAGCTGTTGAGGTATTGTTTTAAAGGTAGAACAGAGTGGAAGGGGCAGATTTCTTCCCCTTTTAAACCACCTTATTTTGTCACCACATTATACCATAAGCATAATTATATTGCATAAAGAATAATCTTGCATTAAACAAAGGTGTTATCCAAGTGTGACTTCCAAGACACATACTACAATGCATTATGGAGTGTAAAATTTGCTAATAACGGGTAAAATATGAAAATATTGATTAAAGCTCTCTTTTGGAGAAATGGGCAAACATAATATTGAAATGTGGTGCATTGCCCTTCCCATAGAAAAGCGAGGAATCATACTTCTCTGTGCCTAAGCCTACTGCTCGTTTATTTGATCTAAAGCTGGGGTTTCCTAGGCGCGGAGTCGGCGAGCGGAGAGAGGAACGCGGAGAGCGGACTCCACTTGTCTTAAGCCGGGTTTTCCTAGGAGCGGAGTCGGCGAGCGGAGAGAGGAACGCGGAGAGCGGAATTGAAATTAACATGGCATTCCGTTCCGCTTCTAGGAAAACAGTAACATTAAATTGCCTAAGACAAGCTGAGTCCGCTCTCCGCGTTTCTCTCTCCGCTCGCCGACTCCGCGGCTAGGAAAACCCGGCTTAAACCTAGTTTTACAAGGGTGGTTTTCGTATTTTTATGGTATCTCTTACTTCCCAGTATTTTTTTTTTTTTGAAAATGCAGTGTTTATATTTTCCATTCAATTTTGTATTGTATTGTTATTTCTTTCAATTCATGTTTCAAATTCCATTGTTTTTTTTTTGTGATTGATTATTTATTTATTTACAACATCACAATAAATAAAAAAATTGACAGGTGATTAGTCAAAGATTAATTAAATAGAGATATTTTAAAATGAAGGACAATCGTATCTTCTAAAGAATAGAATGCCTTCTCCAATAGCCACGATTTTAAATGTTGAATGTATTTTCATTGAGATATATATACTCAATGGTATTTTTTACTTAGTGGCAGATAATTCTTAATTTTGGGCCCCATATACTGTGGTGACAAATGGAACAAGTTTAGCCTATGTTGTGCTGGTTTGAGAGAGTTTTTAAATCTTGTATTATAATCGTGGTCAGATGGTTTTAGCATGAATGTGTCAAAGTTTTCCTTAGCCATTAAAGCGATTCGATAAATACAGAGTGTCCCGGAACTCTCTACCAATATTTTAGGGCATTGCTCCTGGGTAAGAAACATACCTAAATATCATATTTAAATTGTCCGGAAGTCCTTAGTTACTTACACAGCCGCCATTTTGTTTTTTACAGTTATTAATTTTTTTCTAAAGAATGGTTAAACATACGAAATGGAAACTTTGCACAGACATTAATGACAACTAGACAAAGCTACAAAAAAATTATGAAGATTTTTCAAATTCATAAAACAAAATGGCGACCATTTAAAATGTCGTTTCTTAAATAGCTCAAAAACCGTTGATTTTATAAAAATGTTAAATGGCCGCCATTTTGTTTTATGAATTTGAAAAATCGTCATAATGTTTTTGTAGCTTTGTCTAGTTGTTATAAATGTTTGTGCAAAGTTTCCATTTCGTATGTTTAACCATCCTTTAGAAAAAAATTAATAACTGGAAAAACAAAATGGCGGCTGTGTCAGTAACTAAGGACTTCCGGACAATTTAAATATGATATTTAGGTATGTTTCTTACCCAGGAGCAATGCCCTAAAATATTGGTAGAGAGTTCCGGGACACCCTGTAAATGTGCTGTAGAGGGTAAGAATTTTGAAATTAATAAACAATTGTTGACAGTTTGTTCTTCTGGGGACTCTAGCTATTAGTCTGATAACATTTTTTGAGAGACAACGTTTTTTACTTGGCTAGCATACCCCCAGACAGTTATCCTATAGTTCATTATTGAAGAAAAATGAACATGATAGATCATGATTTGGGTTTCAAGACTGGTAGTGTCTCGAATTACTCTGAGTACAGTAGCTGATTGTAGCCGTTTAGATAAGGTTTGTACTTTTAGATTCCAATTTAGATTTGTATCAATTTCTACACCCAGATTTTGAGAGGTTATAGAGCTACTATAGTTCATTGTTATATTATTGTTTAATTTGGATGCTGAAAATTCTATTAGTTGGGTTTTTGACACATTCATGGTCATTTACAGTAAACCAGTCCTTTAGGCAATGTCTTTGGAAGCAAAAGCTTCTACATTGTCCTTGGATCCCTTAAAAACTAAAGCCGTATCATCTGCATATTGGAAGATAGGTAAGTTTTTGGCGTTGCAAAGGTCATTCACGTATATAATAAAAAGACAAGGGCCAAGAATTGTTCCCTGAGGCACTCCGTATGGAGCATTTGCCCATTATGATTTGTAGTTATGATTAAACTTTTGTAAGACGATTCTTTGATTTTGGTTAGCTAGATATGAGATGAACCGATTGAACTTTTTTAAGCCTAGCCATTTCAATTTTTCAATTAAAATAGCGTGGTCGACACAGTCAAATGCCTTGGATAGATCACAGAGAATACTCATGGTCCTCTGTGCACCATCCAAGGCCTGTGCTACATCATTGATTAGACTCGTTAAAGCTTGCAGAGTGCTAAACTTTGGTTGGACACCAAATTGTGAAGTATTAATCAGACTATTAGACTAAGCTGTTACCTGCAAGTGACACGTTTACATCTAGGAGGAAAAGTACAGCTACCACAAGAAAGTACAGCTTCCGCTCAAGTGGAACTAGCGCAAAAGTTATTCGTTGCGTAAGAAATAGATGCATGCAAATCCTCCTTGCAAGTGCAACTTTCGTGCATTTTAAAGTTTACATTTGCAAGTAGGATGCAAATAAAACTTGCGCAAGCTCTATAGTGTAAACAGTCAAGAGCTTCCTTAAAATTCTTTGACTGATTTGCATCATTTGCGACATTAGGAAAGTACTTGATGAAATCATTTGCCTCCAACAGAGCATGTCGTTGTTTGTCCGTCTCATTTATAGATTTTATTTCTACAGGAGTTTCAGAGTCAGTTTTTTTCCTGTATTTTTTACAATAGTATAACAATTGAGGATCTCTATTTGTTTTAGCTTTTTTGTGTAGATTTTTCTTCCTTTCTGCTGGGATTTTTATTCCCTTGTTTGTATTTTTTGCTTTCAAATTGATTATAAAAAGGTAAAGAATGTTTCCTTATGCTATAAAAAAAGTTGAATTATGATTCCAGTAGGTCTTACAATGTTAGTTGTCTAACATATTCCATGGTGTGAATATAGTGTTGTTCTGTGGTGGAATATCAGGACCCGGTGGTTCCGAGGCCATCTTGAGCTGTCCACCTATCAGGAAAAAAGGATAAGTATAGCAGGAGAGGATATTTATTTATTTCCTCTCAACGGTTACACCATTTTACAAATACATGATTTGTTACATGTTGTGTCTAATAGTCCACAAAATATTAAGCAACAGTACAACAGTAACTACTTTAACAATAAATATACAATAAATAACAAATAATATAACAATAACAACAGCATAAAGAAATGTGTACATATTAACAATAATAATATCAACAATTTTGACTAGATATAAGTGAGTGTGAGTGCTTGACGTTAAAAACATAGATGATATTGATAGACAAAACAATGAAGAAATTAAAAATTTTTGTAGAACACTTGATTAAGTATGAAGCCTGACTACATTGGGAAACAAGAAACAAGAAACAGTTGGGATACAAAACAACAGCAACAAAAGGGAGATGGCCTAAATAAAATTTAAGTTTATGTAACTATTAGTGACTAGATGGAAAACAAGAATAGTTAGATAAGGAGCTGATTGATCTTCGACCTGAAGACGTGAGTTGAAACGCCAAAAAAGTCAAAGATATCTCTTAACAACTTTCTCAACTAAAATCTATTCAATAAAAGTAACTAAAGTAACGATGACACAGTATTTATAACCAGCTAACAATCTTAAATAAATAAATAAATAAAATAAAAACGTCTTTATTAGCCAGCGTTTCTCTGATACATGTCAGTTTTTCAGAACAACTTTTGTCATTAACCTATTGCACTTACAACTAAACATTCATATCTTTTAAAAACTTTTTAATCTTAATCTTAAAGGTATTGTTGGATGCAACGGTTTTTAGGCTCTCGGGTAGTCCGTTGTACAATGTGGGTCCGAAATATGAGAAACTTTTCTTTCCCAATTCCAAGGTGACCCTTGGAAAGTGAAGCCTCCCACCATGACGTGTCCTACGTTGTATGACCTCATCCCGGACAGAAAGCCTCTCGCAAAGATAGTCGGGCTCACGGAGAGTCAGTACCCTGTGAGTCATGCAGCACGTCAAAAACCTGCACATGGCTTCCATGGGCAACATCCCGGCTGCTTCACGGAAAGGGGAAACATGATCAATTTTTTTAAGGCAGAATACAAATCTGATTGCTGAGCTTTGAATTCGCTGTATTCTGCACATGTCTTCCTTAGTGATACTATTGCCATATGCAGGGAAGCAGTAGTAGACTACTGACAATATCAGTGACTGCATGAGTTGAAGCTTTGCAGCCTCAGGCAGCATACCTCTGAACCTGTACAGACCTCTCAGTCTTCCTATTGCTCGTTGGGAGACATGCGTGATGTGATCTTTAAAATTCAAATTTCTGTCAATAATGACGCCAAGAGTTTTGGCTTTGTCACAGACTGCCAGACTCCTGCCATCAAGATTGATGCTCAAGCCATTATCTCTCAGTGTCTGTACTAGGTTCACAGGGGCAGTATGAAGTACAGTGCACTTGTCTGGATTTAGCCTAAGCCCATTAATGCTAGACCATTTGGAGATGTTCTCCAGATCAGTGTTGATCTTGTCGATGGCCTCACTCATGTAACCAGGCTCATAAGACAAGTGCAACTGGGAATCATCTGCATACAAGTGTGCAGTACAATGTTTTACACAGCTGGGAAAGTCAGCTGTGTAAAGCGTGTAAAGTACAGGCCCCAAACAGCTACCTTGAGGAACGCCCCGTTTTTTGACGAGGGGATACGATGTTCCACTACCCAATCTGGTAACCTGCATTCGGTCGATAAGGTAAGAGCGAATCCATGTAGTGATTCTATCACTAAAACCCATATATTTCATTTTTGCAATCAGCATACTATGGTCCATAGAATCAAATGCTTTGGAGTAATCAAGCATGACAAGTGAGCTATGTTTCCCTTTGTCCTTGGCATCAATCATGTCACAGAATAAATTGGTCAAAGCTGTACATGTGCTGTGGTTTTTTCTAAAACCTGACTGTAGTTTAGGTAGCAGCCTATTGTCATTCATAAATTGGGATATCTGGTCAATCACTATTTTCTCTAATATTTTAGATATTGCTGGAAGTATTGATATTGGTCTAAGATCTTCTACCTTAGTTGGTGCAGCTGTTTTTGGCAATGGCCTGACAATACTTTGCTTCCATGCATTCGGGAATACTCCACTGATGAGTGACTCATTTACAAGATGTGTGATTGCTTCAATAGCAAACGGACTCACAGCTTTTAACATGTCTATTGATATCTCATCACTGCCTACAGCTTTAGACTTTATTTGATTCATCACTACTTTTACAGTTGCTTCGGTGACAGCACTAAATCGACATTCGCTTCTTGTTTCATCTTGTTTATTAGTCATATAAAATTTAATAATTTCTTCATCAGCCTTGATACCAGACCCCATTTTTGTAAAATATTCATTAATGTCATTAGCTTCAAAACCGTCAATCGTTTCTATACAATTGTTCTTATAAACTTCGCAATTCTTTATACATTTCCAGAAATCTTTGCTGTTGTTTGTTGTCGACAGTTTGTTGGTAAAAAACCTTTTTTTCGCATGCCAGACCATTGAATTCAATCTGTTTCTTATTTCCTTATACTTATGCCAATCAGGATCACTTCTTGACTTCCAATATCTATTCCTTAATTTATTTTTTTCCCTCGTCAGTTTCTTAATTATATCATTTCTCCACGGAGCTACTTTCTTGGTTACCCTTTTACACACTATAGGTGCGTGGTTATCATATACTTTTCTAATTTCATTGGTTAATGCATTTTCAATATTATTTACTCCTTGTAAGATCGTTATCTTTTTCCAATCTATTTCAGAAAGTTCTCTTACCGCTTGGTCAACATTGAATTTTGAAAAATCCCTATATCTGATCATCTTTGGTTTCTTTTGTTCTTTTCTTAGGATCAATTCACAAAAAATAAGCTTGTGGTCCGTAATTGACTTCCCTCTGTGATCTAATATGCTAGGTGCATTTATAACGCCGATCCTCTTGACTTCAACCGACCTGTCCACGAATATGTGGTCTAACAAGGTGGCTGAAGTTGCTGTCACCCTCGTAGGCTCGTTTATTAACTGGATTGTATTTGATTCTCTCAAGAGTCGGCATAAATATTTAGAATCACTACTTGTTTTTGACATAAGATCAACGTTTGTGTCACCCAGACAGATCACAGAGTCGACTTCAACTGCTAAGTCAACAAATAGGGAGTGAAACAAAGAATCAAGGTTAGTGTATCGTACATTGGGAGGCCTGTATACTACACACAGACCCAGTCTCTGGCTTTTTAGCCTGAGGACAACAGAAAGTGTTTCTATACCAGGTGGAAGGTTGGCTGGAAAAATATGTTGGTCATACATAATTCCTACCCTGATGTATAAAGCAATGCCCCCACCGGCTTCCTCCTCCTCAAATAAGCCAGAAATGTGGTGGCGATCAGAGCGCAACAAACTGTATCCTGGTATATTGAAGTTGTCTGAGGGAGTGTCAGGGTGAAGCCAGGTCTCTGTCACACCAAAAATGTCAAAATTTAAATCAAGGACAAGTTCACACATTTCAGTGAATCCAGTGTTCAAAGAGCGTATGTTTAGGTGACCAATTCTGACATTGCCCACACCTCCCCCTCCGACTAGTTTTCCGACACAGTGACAACACTCTGACTGCCGCCATGGCCACAGTCAGTTGCAGCCACCGCGTCATGGCCCAGTACAGGAGAAAGCGGGGTAGGCATTAAGTTGACATCACCCTGACCAGAGACATGTGGGTCATTCTGAGACTGCAAAAGGGTCCCAATCACATCCATGAGCAAATGCCCGAGGCGAGAAACAGCTCGTCGGCTGAAGTGCACTCCATCACGGGCCAGATCCCCTCTGCCAACACACGTGTTAGCCTCCACGAATGTAACACCGAAGTTGTTACACATCAGCTCAACCTGGGTGTTAAAGTCGTGGAGTGCTCTATAACTAACGTCTCGCCTAATCAGAACACTGTTCAGAACTAATTTTGAATTTGGAAAGTGTGTTCTGGCAGAGTACAAAAGGTCAGCCATGCTGTGGAGAGCCTCACGTTTCCCATGACCCCCATTGTACCCCGGGCCCCCCCGATAGCCACGTCTGAGATTGTTGCATCCAACATGAAAATATATCACAGACAAACTTACACCTAAATAACCTAACAATACATTCTTAATGTCTAAAATCTTTCCCCCTGGACAGCATTCAACATATGCCCCCTTCTCTTTGCACATATTTGTTGAGTACCTTAAGTGTGAGTCCCCAATTACAAGTACATTTCTTAATGTCTTGTGATGTCCGTCCGGCTTCTCCTCCGGCTTAGGTGCAGGTGAAGTGTCACAGTGTGGAGTCGTAGGCCGAGGAGGTGTGCAGGGAGCAGCAGAGCAAGCAGGGGTAACAGTGCGGAGTGAAGCTGGGGTAACAGTGTGGAGTGAAGGCTCTTGTTTCTCCGCAGCTGATAGCTCCGCTAGCAGGCTCATGTCGGATGAAGATCTTCTCTGCCTTGCACGACTCTCAGCTCTTCTCAGTTCTCCCCTCAAGCATTTTATCTCTGCCTCCAACACTTCTATTGAAGTCATCAAGCGCTGGCGGTCAGCGGTCAGGTCAGCTACTTTCTGTTGACTTTCCAGCAAGATGCCTTCATGGTCCACATTTGACTCTGCCCTCTTCTTCAGCTGTTTATTTTCGGCCTTGATCTTCTCCAGGTCAGCGGTCAGACTACCGATGTCAGCATCAAGTTGATCCTCCAACTCACAACAAACCATGGATTTTTCTTTAAAACTTTTGTTTAAGTCCATACAACGACTTTCAGCCGTGCTCAGTTGATCTTGTAGCTGATTAATTTCTCTGAGAGCTTCTTCGTTGGACTTACACACGTTGTTGAGTTTTTCCATTAAGCTGGTCACATGCGGAATCAATTTTTCTACCGAGTCCTCACCAAAAGTAGCAATGGTTGATCTCAGCTCAGCATAAAAACCTGAAGCAAGGTCAATAACTTCCTGATCGATAAAAAATAATCCATCTGTGAGATTCAACAAGTCTTTAGAACGTGTGATTACAGGCATTTTACTTTTGGTTTTGTTTTTAAATTAGAATAGTGAGAATAATAAGTAACAAGTATAAATAATGGATAACTTGGAAATAAATAAATAAATAATACATGAATAAATTACTAATAACTAATAACAATAATAACTAATACCTAATAAATAAAAACGTATACCAATTTAATCAACAGTAACCATCACAATAAATAGCATAACAATTAATAATAAACAATTTTTTTATTTACAGTAAAAATTTTAAATAGGCTATATAAATAAAATTCTAGCAATATTTTAACCTAATGATTTATAACCTAATAATATAGACCAATAAATATATAATAACCAAACTAACTATCTTTTTACACCTAAAAATCAATACAATAATTTTTTTGCCAAAAATGAACCTTAACAATGAGTTTTCTTGAACAAAAAGTATTAGCCCTGACCAGGATTCGAACTTGGATTTTCAGGTGGGTAGTTTACTGAAACAGTCACTTAGACCACTCGACCACCACACAGCTGATAAGGTAGAGTTCAGTAGAACAACAAGAAGTTCTGAGCGTGTCCAACAATGAAGCGTGCGTCTTGTTATCAGACAGTATGTTGCAGCTTGTTAGTTGTGTCAGCTAGCTTGACAGTAGTTGTGCGCGTGCGATTGAAACTATATTCAATCTTGTCTATGATAATTTCAATTATTTTATAACGTTTACTATAAAATAGCCAGTATTATTGATTTACTCATGTAAATCAACGTGCGAATATCCGCACCTCCCCTAACCTGCTACACGACGCTATCTTATCGTGTTAATTGTCTTATCCATCCAGAAGCCCCCCTCTTATCAAAACTTTGACTTCACTGATATTCTTGCCTCGCCGAGACATGAATTACCACTTAGCATATTGAATAGCTATAACCTTCTGCTTGCTAGTGCGCCCTAGCGTTCAGTCAGTGAATCTGTTATGATGCCTATAAACTATACAGGCATAAACTGTTGTTAATAGCCAGCTGTTAAACGAGCAAGTAGCTACTTTACTGACTAGCTGGGCTGTTATGGCAAACTTGTCAAAATGTTCGACACTCCAAACTCTAAATATAACCAATTTAGCAACTGAAGTATATTCCTTAAGTGATAAAAGACAACATGATGATAATGAACAGTTCAAAACGTGCAATGAGAATAATTTGATTACATGCGTATTTGCAATTTGTGTATTTACTGAAATATAGGCACGAAAGATAGCCACGCCACGCAGAATAAAGAAGGCATTCTAAACTTCGCAAGGATTCCAACATGCCCGTGATGAAATCTTGTAATCCGAAAAATTACATTTTTATTCAGAGCAGCTGGTTTTATATTCCAACCATTCCCATTCCATTTGAGGCATAACTTTGAATATGAATAACTGTTGTTGTAGCTTTTATATTAATATTAAGATTTTATTCTGTTAAATATCGATTAGCTCGGAAAAAAAATGATTTCAGTGAATTTGATCTTTTAGCTTATATTCATAATTATTACTTTTTTAGCCATAATTGATAGAATAATTATTGCCGAATCTACAATAAAGGCTACCCACAAATGCTAACGTACAAAGGTTTAAAATTTTGTGGTTCAGATATAGTATGTGATATACAGAAGTAATATTGAATTTAATGGTGTATGCTTAAAAGCTATAACTATCGCAGAGACAAATAATCTATCCGTTCTAATAACACCTCTTGAATCTCAAGTAAATAGTAACAACCAATCGTATTTTTAATTATCGTAAAATAATTTTAACTACCACACTTACCGTCAAATGCTTTGATTACACCCACAACACTCAAAAACTAAATTTACACATAACAGCCCTCACACCTATCATATTATGTTAATCATCAAATAATTTTAGTCAAGATAACAAACATTTTTACCTTTCTAGATTCAGAAGAATCGTTCCATAAACGTCAGCATGTATTGAACTAGCTGCATTCGTGGGTCGCTTAATTTTTTACCCCTCTCACCCCTTTCCTATGAAACAGAAGCACTCTTCGCATTGTCCTCTAAGCTTCATTCAACCGAAGACTAGAAGATGGTGCAAAAACCGACAACTCAAGACATAAATCTAGCAAGCCTTCGTCATATGAAGATCTCCAGAGTCCTCAGTAGCTGTCTTCGGCTGGTAGACAACATGTGAGTATTGGTTGTTTCATGTCTAGACAGGAATACAGAGTCAGTGTTCCTGGAACAGAAATTTCAGGGTTTACTATAGTAAAATGTATTTAATTTTTCAACCCAGAATAAACTATCGAAAAAGTTCGATTTTTCCTTTTAACACCATTTTATTTAATTTCAAACAGCTTGAATCTGAGGTTAAATGGCTAGTACAATCAAATATACTAATATTGGGATATTTTGTGTAACATTTATGTTATTATTTAATTAATTATACAATGTAAAATAGTTAAATGTAGCTTAGTTTAGGCACGACAGCTTGTTTAGTTTCCTAATTACATATTTTTTACTTAACTTTAATAACGTGTTATAATCTAAGTTAATATTTTAATGCGTCATTATTTATTACGCAACCACCCAATAGCACAGGCGAATAAAATAAAATTACTAAGGAACAGTTATAAAATCCATAAACACTGTTTATAAATAATCTTCGGAAAATTAAATTTATTCATAAACATGTAAACATAGAACATAAAAACTTTACAGCAAGGATCAATGTGTCAAAACGTTGAATACAATTTTGATAAAACGCCACTTATTTGTTCATCAGCAATCTTTAAAATTGTTTGAGATCTGTATAGAAATAAATGTCTGATAAATGCAAAAGTGCTATCAAATGTATAAATGTAAAAAATGCTTGTTTTGTACTTAATAGTTTCAGTTTAAACATAATAAATTTTAATATTTTACATTTATAAACTTTCTAATTACTTAAAATTTGTGAAATTGTTCTTAACCGTTTAAAAACTATCACTAAATAAACGTTAATTCCTAGTTTTACTAGGTTAAGATTAATCGTTCTAAAATGGTTATTAGAAGATACAAAACCTTCCTAAAAACATAATATATCAACCCATGAAATGAATACAATGTTATTAAAAAATATAGATACTCCTCTTCCTCTTATCTTTTCAATGGGTTCCACCAGGAAAACTAAACCCTGCACACTTTCATATAAAGGCTGTTTTTTACGCAACCCAAATTACAAGTACAGTACCATAAGACACTGTTTAACTCCCAAAGAAGCTCACGTTTTGGTATAAATCTATGAGTTTTAGTGTTATTGGTAGTTTATTGTGATTAAGTCTCAACTTTTTTGCAAGCTCTATTTGAGTATGTAAAAAAACTATATTACGTGTTATTTACAATAAATTATTATAAATAACACTACACCTCACAGATAACTGGAACGATGAATATCAGCTGATCGACAATGAAGTAAATGAAACGGTTATACTATCATATGAGCTGGGTTTGTTGTAAAAAAATGTTTCACGGTGGTTGTAACTGATTGGGTTGCGTTTAACACGCAGTAGTATAACACTTTTCGATTGTTATGATGGTTTCGGTCGAGACCCCCAAAATAGGGTATTTTGGAGGTGGCTTGGACATTTTTAAGCAAAGATTCAACAAGACACATAATCTTAAATGCCTTTACAAACGAACACAACTATCGATCACTAGAGGTCCCTATCTCAACCTTTACCATACTATTTTGAGTGAAAACGACTGATAATTATGTTTTTTTTATGGTATTTGGGTACTTTGTGGGTATTAATAGTAGTAAAGGTATCAAGGCATCATCTATCAATGGATAGATTTACAAATATAGCAATTTTGAGGTCTGTACCAAATATTGGTAATTTACATGGTCCACGTTTTTTACATGACACCAAATTCCAAACGTGTACTAATTCCAAATAAAAAAAATAATACGCTTATTTGACAGATTCGGGTCGTATAGTAATAACAACAATTTAGCTAAGGATAAGATAAAAAAACCGAGTCATAAAAAAAACATTCAGTCAGTCATAAATTGACTGTCAAACACGTCTCATTCGATTATTAATTATGAAGAAATGTATTTTATTTATGATTTGTGCAAATAACATGTGATGGCTGCTCAGAAGGAGTACCAGACGCGAAAACCTAATCACGCCATCCCCATTTCGCAGGTGTCTACTCAGGTCCAATAAAGATGTCTTGAAACCAAATCAGTTGAGAAGAAGAAGAAAGCATGTTCATCACATGATGTTGCAGCCAAAGAACACTTCAAAGAGTAAATGGCAATAATAATACCATAGAGTCGCAGCTATATAAAAATGGTATGTCCCGGCCTGGGAATTAATTATACATTTTATACAACAATGACTATCCACGTCGTACACAAATGTCTGAGCACATGAATAAGAAACCATGATTAAGCAATGTGGTTGTTTTTTCAACGGATTAAATTAAAAATTATTAGTCTACTATTCCAAATTGTTGTACTGCATTTTGCAAAGTTTATTTTTCAGAGGTGTGGAAAATTATCCTTCAAATTACCAGTCTTCAGCATGGCCATGTTTTTCCACAATGACGCATGAATTTCACTATGCAATGTGCTGCCACCATCTCACTAGTGACGTAAAAAGATGGATAATTTTCCAAGGATGGAGTCAATGGCATTATTATTTCTCTTTACTCATTCTTACCATTGACAAATTCACTTTCGGTCACCAAAATCTTCCTAACTTTGGCAAAATTGGGTCCTTGAGAGAGCGAGGGAACTAATTATTTATCGTTTTAAATGCAATTTAAATTAATTTTACTAGGTTTGTTCAATTTGTGACAAGTTGGCTTATTCCAAGATGCCTTATCTGAAAAAGAAATTCTCGACCCTTAACCAACTAGCGTTTTTAGTAACATTTCAAACGAATAAATGTATCTAATATTATATTAGAGTACTTTAATCAGTTTGTAAACATGTTTTCTTTAATAAATGGGATTAAAAAACTTTTCTAAATTAGGTACTCTGTAAAACTAATTATTAAACCTAAACAATATTTTTTTTTGACATTAAATTTTGAAAGTTAAACCATTTTTAACCGGTTTAGTTTAAATTCGAGTCACTACAGTAGATGACACCCTTAGTTAAATCTTAAATTACTGTATGTTTGTAAATAGTTGTTAAAATATATAATATCACTTTGGATCCGAGATGTTTTACAACTAAATCTATAGGTATAAGGGAAAAAATCTTGTTTGACTAAAAACTGTGTTAAGGGTAAAAATTCTTCTAAATTATGATGCAAATTTCAATAAAATATAATATAATAAATATAATATTGCCGATTTTTTTTTGCAATAAGATTGTTTTAACTGTACATTTGAAAAGCTACACATTTTCAATGACAACCAGAAACTTAAAACGTGAATGTATTTAACTTAACACGTGCTATACTCATAATGACTAAAATGTTTTGGTCATTTTAAATAAAACCTGCCATTTCTCTCTAGTCCTTTAAAACGTGGCTAGCTTAAAGCAGTAGTAATATTTACTCTGTTTTTTCTGAGTTTTGGGTATTTATTATTAATTTTCCATATTATCATCATACTTGATAAGGGATTTTTCTTTCTCGCCCGTCCTACTTAATCGATTTTCACAATTTTTGAGTCATTTTAAATCTTATGATCCACCAGAAAGGTGATTACTTACTAAAAAGGTAATTTGATTCAGGGTTTTGTCACACAAGCTTTAAACTTTTTTATAACCTTTTTTATGTGATTTATAATTTAATAACAGCTGATCTATTAGTTTAATTTTTAATCTTCTGCCAGATAGTAAAAAAGAGACAAAACTGTTGATGAAAAATGGATTCAAATAGCCTAGGCTACTTAAAGTTGTAAATGTAACCTGATTGAGGTATGTAAATCACTCATTATGATAAGGATCTATAAACAACAAGTGTTATTTATTGTAAATCAGTAGCTTTATTCGTATAGAAACCGTCTTAACATGATCTTTAACAGGTAAAAGTATATTGCATTATGATCTCTATTAAAATGGGGTAAATTGCGCAAGGTCTCCCTCATTTAATTATTATTTACGTTAGAAAGGTACGGTAAAAATAGAATAAATAACTAACCATAACATAATCGATATATTTTTTGTCTTTTAGCAAGCGATAGACCACTGTCCTGTACAGTGCTTCACTCGTGCGGCTAACTCAGGAACTACCACAGCAGTTGGAATTTATAGGACGTTGTCGCAAAGAAATGTTAGGCGGGAGTTTTAAACATTCTTCATTGATTTGTTACTATCTCTTACCTTAATATAGTAGCAAATAATAAGAAGATGCCACTATCATAAAATAAATCACATACACGAAACCTGAGTTTTATAAAACAAATTCAAATTAAATGCATGCAGTTTTAAAGTTATATTTGCACACAGAATTTGTCAAACCGTTACTTTTCCCAAAACTGTGCTTCTTTGGATGCAGTATAGGTGGTAAGTTAATTGGGCTATTTATTATTGGGTTTGTATGGATTTAAAATAAATATAACAGTATGCATATTTCTACACGAACAATATCAATCACGTGATGTAAACATTGTAAAATGAAATGTTAAAAGAGAAAGTACATAAAGAGTATGAAACCACTATCGCCCATTCCTTAGACAATCATTCCTTTTGTTTCAGGTTGAAAAACAAAATTACATGACCGATTTGTCATTCAATTGTTGAATTATTGATTTACGATCCCTATAAAGATATTTTATTGATATTAGTTTTATAAATAACTTCTTGATCAGCATTGTACGTGTTATTTACTTTCCGTATTAGTTTTATGTTTGCAGTGTTCTTAATTTATTTGTATGTTTGGTATTTGTATTTATCTGCATATTGAATACAACCAGAGTAAATCTGCAGACTAAGTGAATTCCCATTTAAAAACTACAATAATATTTCCTAAAACTTGTCAGGTTTATTCCCTATTTTAATAACATTAGATGCAATTAGTACTTAGGTTTGCTGCTACAGGGAAGGAAAGCTTTTTTTGTTTTTTATGTAATAGAATAGTACGAAATAAATAAACTTGCCAAATTTGATCAAAATACATCCCTAAACGAGAAAACTACAACAGTTATCTTTTATTCCATAAAAATTACATAAAAATTGTAAATGTAGAGTTTTTTTTTCTGTAGCCTTTAATTCTACGATAAAGATTCAATATACAAATATATTTGATTTTTAAGCTCTATCCAAAGGTTTTAGTAAAAATTTGGCATTTTTATGTCTTAAGGTTAAAGATTTGAGAAAAGCTAATTTTGAGCATTTCATAACCCCATTAAACGCTGTTCTTATCACTCAATCTTGCTGGTTCACAAGTTCATTCTTCAAGCGTATCAAGCCCTACAGGTTCAAGTCAAACTTGATCAAAATCGGACCTTAATTACTGAGTTATGTCACTTAAATAAAAATGTTAACGAATAGTGTTTTTGACCCCTGGAGATATCAATCTAAAAAAGTAAATCGGTCCCGGGTCTAGGTCTTGCTGTGCCGCCTACTGTAATGGCTTCTTCTCTATAAGGAAATTTGATATAATGGACAAAGAAAAATTGTTTCACATTTATTTTTACTCCATGATCTGTGGATCATACAAGAATTGCATTTAAGTCCAAATCCATAAGCGTAAATGTCTAATCAACAAACTTAGAACTCTATGGAGTCGAATGCTCTATAAGGATATCAGATTTTCTCAGTATTCTGTAAAACTTATAGCCTTGTTGTGAAAAACGTCACATGCTTGAGATGGAAAATTTTAAATACGTTATATGTTTTGTTTGCCCTAACTACTGATGATTATTTTAAGTATGGTAGTCAATAGTATAACCACGTAAACTTACGCAAAAATAAAGAAGTTTCATTCATGACGAGAATTACTTTGCCGCTATATTCTTCCACATCTTCAGTTTTCTTTAGGTTGAATATCGCACCTCGATTATTTCTTCGGTTTTCCCATCTTAGCAGGTTGGAAGAGCAGGAGGCGACTCAAAGTCTGCGGATTAGTTTAGTAGTCATTATTCTTCCCATGGTCCTTGAGGAGTTGAATTTCCAAAGCGTCCGCTATTCAAGCGGCGTCATGATTTGTGGACAGTAAACTTAAACCTGGTTGTAAATAAGTCCAAGGGACGCCATCTCTGCCAGATGCCCAGCCTACGCCGATTAGGAATCTGCCAGAAAGTGTTTGACGGATTAATCTAATGTCTTCTAGATATTCAACCTTGGAATGTATTTCAAAGAATATACGAAAAAGCGTACACCTCGAATCTTGTGAAATACGCGTACAGTTTCAAGTTTTGACAGATGACGAGGGTAAGCTATGACGTCAAGACATTTAGACAGGCGAAATGCATACAACCTTTACGGTTAAGTTCTGCATCTTTTTAAAACCATTGAACAATATGAGTGTAACTTTAAACTAAATATAAATTTCACTTGGTTGCTCGGTGTTGGAGATCCTAAAAAAATTTTATATTCAACCTGATTTCCATCACACTTTTCCCAGGCTGTGAACTGGCAAAATTATAGAAGTATGCCACACTATGCTGAGGTATGCTGCATTTGGGCGTGATTAAAATCAGCATGAAGCTTCGAAATTCACTTCTTGTTTTTTTGTTTTTTTTTTACTTTTAGAGTTTTTTTTTTAATAACACCTTATATTGCCAATTGACCATATTTGATTTATTTGGTCTAATCTAGGCTAATCAAATTTTTTGATGTAGGCAAGAGCCTACAAATGGTTTGGTATTTGCGATTTTTTGGGAAATTGTGATTCTTATTTCGTTAGTTAAGAAATCGATCGTAAATACATGTTTCTAAGAGATATTAGATCATTTGATGTATTTTTATTTACTTTCCATAAATTTAATAACACGTATGCTGGTCAAAAAGTTATCTGTACTCTATATTACACTATACACTCTATATTACTCTACTTTACGTCTTATATTACATATGGCGGCTGGAATATTTGATCACTAACACGGACATCGCATTAGTTTTCACAAATTCTAGTCTTACCCATGGCACTAACGTCCAAATCGATTATTCACCATGGAAGTAGAAACGGTCGTTCTTTTCATGGTTACTCAGGTGGCAGATAATCAATTCTCACAATGTTGCTGCCCTGTTCTTCCCGTCTTGTGCCATGTGTAACGAACCATTTCATTTTATGAGTTTTCCTTTCAATATTTATGGAAAATTGTTTCTTCATATCAAAAGAGTCCGACGAATATGCTGATTCTCATTGGAGAACCTGCAATAGTATATTACGTTACTAGCCCAGTAAGTGGTTTTTTAGCCGAATGCGGGATTTTCGTGCGAGTACGTTAAAGCTTACCGGGCGAGTAACGTACGATACTTTACATCATAATACAAAGAATAATTAGAACATTTTACACGTTTAACACAATTTATTCAAGACATAACATAAATTATAATATTTTTATATTACAGAAAATAAAGTAGGCTGGTGCAGTTAGCTGTTTATTTCATCAGCTGACTAAGTGCACGGTAAGGTTTTTACCATGCAGTGCACGGTAAAAGTACATATCGTTACTTTTACGTGTTTAGGCACAGTAAAGAGCAACTTTCCAGCCTATCAATACGGATGGAAAGGTACCTGTTTCTGTGTAGTATGATTTTATATATGTTACAGTCTTTATTTAATAGAAGATCGTGTGAAGAGTCATGGCCTTTAATGTACTGCATACATGCAGCAGATTGTATATCCCTTTATCTGGGATTGGAAAAATAATGTAACATACATAAATATATATACTTGAAGCTGAATCGAGTCAATGAAATATATTTAAAGTCAGCTTGAATCATACAATTAAGTTAAAAACTGATTGCTAGGTGCGCGTTTCCTATGGTTATATTGCGCTAAGTTACATATTTATTAAAACTCGCTGTTGACCCGTCCTACGCACGCGAGTCAAGTAGTCGATTACTGAATATATAATTCAGTACAGCTAGTTTACACGCATAAAGAAAAATTCTGACAGTTTTAAAAGAGAAATTCATCTTGTAAACAAATATCACGTAACCCCCTATTTCTTTCATTCGACTATAGTCCTATACGATATGCATTTTAAATCAGATAATTTTCAATATTGAAATATAATTTTTTGAATTTTCTACGTTACCGATAACCGTACAAAAACATTTTAATATACTAAATTATTTGTTTTTTAAGCTCTTTAAAAAGGTCTAGAGAGAAATTAAGAAATTTTGTGTTTTGAGGGTCAAAAATGAGAAAAACCAATTTTTACCCCATAAAACCGTAAAACCCCGTTCCCATGGTCCGATCATGCTGGTTCGCGAACTCATTTAAGTTTATCCTGCCTTACACCTTTTAACCAAATTTCATCAAAATCGGACAAAAATTACTCAAGTTATCGCGTTCACGGAAGTATATATATATATACTGTATATATATATGTATATATATACATATATATAAAAATTTGAACGAGTGGTGTTTTTGGCCTCTGGGGACATCAAAATTAAAAAGTAAATCGGTCCCGGGCCTAGGTCTTACCGTACCACCTACGGTAATAGCTACTTCCCTATACGGAAATTCGCTAAAATGTAAACATTGTTATTTTCCTACTCTTTCCTCTAAAAGTCGAGAATTGAAATAATTTGCATAGGCGTTTCTTTGAATACTAGTGGGTAGAGCCTCGATTTGTATACATCAATTTTCTTACTTGTCTCTGTGGTCTACTCATCTCTACAGTACTTATCTTACTTGTTTCCTATAATCAATGACAAAATCATACACCACATAAAACAACCTCATATTTATAGAATATTTTTATATCCATCCAGGTGTTAGTTCAAACAAATTATATTGCACTTAAAACAAAACTAAGTTTTTAAAGACTGCTTAAGAAAATAAATTAGAACATCTAGTATTTTACTATGTATATTTAAATATTCGGTCATACTCTTACCGAATAAATTAACGTATCAAGGATTATAGCATTACACATAGTATAAAAAAGTCAACCCTACGTACGAGTATGTCATTTCATTTTTTATCCAAATGCTGAATTTGTGTTACAAACGCTGAATGTTTACAGCTGTTTCGTTAAGCAAATGGTAATGTATACTAAAAGCTAATCTAGAATGTCAGCGTCAGCTGCTAGACATTTTAAAATTAAAACTTAATTTCTAAAGAAAACTGAAACCCTAAACTAAAACTATGACATTTCCAAGTTCTCAAAATTATCTTTCTTTCAAAACAAAAATCATGAAAATCCGTCCATCAACCAAGTGGTAGATTCAGAATCGTGGAATAAAAAAACCAGTCATATTTTAATTTACAGGGTGTCTTGCAACCATATGAACAAACTTTTTCACGATATTCTGCATGTAAAAATAAACGAAAAACGTAATAAAACATGTGTCCTATCCCATCCCGTTTTCGGTTGATCAATCTGTATGTGATTTTCAAAAATAATTATAAGTCATTAAGTGTTTGAGCTACATGGTTGAAATTTTGTAAACATGTTTTTCTTATAGACCGCTATATTTGCGCAAAAAAAATAATAAAAGCTCTTGAACCGTTTAAAAATGGTGGCTTTTAAAAAATATTCGATGCCATGGAATTTGAAAACCGATAATTTTACAAAATATTTGCTAGGGATGTAAAACATAGTATATGTCATGCAAATTTCAACGATATATTATAAGCTTAGTTTGGACAAAAAATAATTAAGAAATTGATTTTTTTCTTGTCATACCTACAGTAGTTTTCTCCATTTAAACAATGTTAAATTGATAAAACTATTGGGTGTCCATAAAGTCTTGGTCTGATTTAATAGCTTTGCTGTACGAAAACCATTCGAGCCACATTTAACTTGTATGCCTTTTTTTGAAAGGAATTTAATCAAGTCTTATTTAATGAAATTGGTAACACCTAGACACAGCTGATTGACAACAATACAGTTATGATTCAATACAATAACAAATAAAAAATGGCGAATTTACAAGAGAAATCATAGTGTGTTTTGTTGTTTCATGAATCCCAATTCACTATAGCAGTTCACCATTTAAGTGGAAGGTTAACAGACAAAATAATTGTAGAATTTGGAGGAGTGAAAATCTCAGGATCGTTATTGAAAATGAAATAGACAATCCAAAACTAGATCTTTAGTGCGGTGTAATGCATTATGGATAATAGGATATTTTTTGTTATAGGATCCGCAACCTATGATAATTTCCAAGCAAGATGGTGATCCGCCTCATTGGGCTAAATGTGTAATGGATTATTTAAATCTTCACTTCCCCGGACGCTGGATAGAGCATGATGGCCCCACGAAATGGCCACCTCGTTCCCCCGATGTAACTTTCATGGATTAATTTTCGTGGGGATTTTTCAAGGACACTGCCTATTCTTCCCCGGTTCCTAATTTACACACACTGATGGAGAGATTCAGAAATTCTGTGGAAATCCCTACTATCACTCGTTTTCATACTATGCGGTTGCTTTATAAGACTAGACTTTGTGGACCCCGTGTACTTTTTAACAGTGTTTAGATAGAGAAAAACATTAAATTTTACAGAATTTAAATGCTGTAGCTCAAACAGTTAAATGAATGTTTTTGTAAAATTCACATACATACAGATAGACTGAAAACGGAATGAGATAGGACACATGTTACGTTACATTTTTTGTTTCTTTTGACATGCTGAATAACGTGACAAAGTTTGTTCATATGGTTGCAAGACACCCTGTATATGATTGGTGTGATATGGCTAGTTTATACCATGGTTTATCAAAGCTGTTCAAATTGAATCAGGATTATCGTTCATCTTTCTCAGTGTGCCCCATCATTGACTTTAAAGTCAATGGTCCCATTCATTTCCCATTTAACCAATAATGGACAATTACAAAAACCAATGATTTGTTGAGCCTAAGTCCCTCTTCTCAAATACTTATTGATTTGGATCCTATAAATAAAAATTGAAAAATAAATATTAAACAACCCTTTCGCAGAAAGCTGAAGTGCTAAGCTGATAACTACTTTTTTTAGTTTTATTTAAATATGATAAACATAACAATGACTTTATACATAGATCTACGTACAGTATGAATAAGATTGGCTCAAAGGCCACCTAGGTTGGCTGCTACTGTACAACAATCAATTTAAAATCAATTATTTTTCTAAATAGGTATAGACATTCTCTGAATGCTATGCGTGTAGTCGTGTGTTGAAACGCTTATTCACTCATTTACTATTTTGTGATCACTGTATCTCAAGAACGACTAAACCTAAGCACTTAAAACTTGAACCGGTAGTTGTATTAGTGGATCTGCATTTAGACTCCGCAAGAAGAAGCTAAACGTTCAAATAAATCAAAAATGTAAAACGTGGCAACCCCATAGGTTAAAAAAAGTGCTAGAGTTAAGAACTGGAAAGTGAAATTGCTATCAAACATTACACCACTAAAACCTACCAAGTATAGTAAAGAAAGTGTACATATTTGAGGGAAATAATCCATAGGTATGTTTCATTTTCATTTTGTGTGTTATTTCCGAAAATGGCATTTTTACGTTTTCAAAGAGTGCGGTCCAAACCCTGGTCCTGTTGTCTTGTACTATCTAGCGTTGACCTTTGATAGTACTAGTCCAATTGAGAAATAGCATCTAGGTCTAGAAACGATCTCGCTTAAGAATACCCCCCCCCCTAAACACCTATTTTTCAAACAACTATACGAAAGAAATTGGAGGATGGTAATGCATATATGTTACAACCTCATGAAACTTTCGTCTAAAGAAAGGTGAGCTGGTTGGTTCCATAAAATCCTTGAAGTGAAAGACGACACCTTCAAAATTTTGTTTTAGGTCAAGTTTACATCTATTCTAATTTGTATTCATTTAATTAATTATTTAGTTGCAAGTGGGGCTTTATTAATAAATATACAGATTTTCCTGGTTCTACATTACTTTTATTAACTTCACACAATACTTGATTTACAGATTACATGTTCTCTATTTGAAGGCCAAAATCAGAGAGAGCGAATTAACGGTTTCGCTCCAAAATCCATAAATAAGAAGAACAAAGAATAAACTCCACGTCATTGCTTATAAAGTACAAAAGGAACAACATAGAGTAATGAGCTATTACAATATAACACAACTTATAACACTTCCCTCTTTGACAAAAATAAAACTTATAACACTTCCTTCAAACAAAAAATCAAAAACTTTCCCCTTATATTATTTTTAACTTTTCCAAAATTAATATTTATACAGTGTTTATAAAAGTTATTCAATTCAAAAATTTAAATTACAAATTTATACATCGTTTATTGAAGTTATTCAATCTAATCCCTTAATAACAAAAACATAGTGACAATTTATTTATTCATTGAACAATGCTAAATGAAGTTATTCAATCTAACCCCTTACTAACAAAAACATAGTGACAATTTATTTATTCATTGAACAATGCTAAATGAAGTTATTCAATCTAACCTCTTACTAACATATCATTTATTTACTCATTGAACATTTCTAAATGAAGTTATTCAATCTAACCTCTTACTAACAAATCATTTATTTACTCATGGAACAATGATAATTATTGAAGTTATTCAATCTAACCTCTTACTAACATAACCATACTAACAATTAATTTAAAGATGAAACTGCAAATTGAAGTTATTCAATCTAACTTCTTACTAGCCTACCATACTAACAATTTATATAAGAAATTAGTAGACAAATACATTTGATCAGTTTCCACTCAGTAAGTTATTAGTTAATGTGAAAGTTACAACAATTAGGCTTATAAATCTTCAGATTTAATTTTCTTTAAAATGCAACACAAATAAACTATCTCCTTTAGTAGTTTCTCCCTTTCTAGCAGGGTTATTCTTTCAATAGCTTTAGGCTACAAGATTACATAAAAATTCCAAAACACAACCTTAGGCTTAGGCCTATAACAAAACTAACACCAAAATAGGCTTAAAGAAACTAGCAGTTTACTTCTCCACTGCATTTTAACATAGGCTATGCATAGTTACAAAACATTTAGTTATAGCATGAAAATATTAAAACTGGAAGGCACTTCCTAAAATGCCAATTAGGCTATACACGGTTACAATTCAACAACGGAAAATAATCAATTCTTCAATCAAAATTAAATTACACTTGGCAAATATAAGTTTTAAAACATCTTTAAGTCATACTTCTACTCTTTATCTAGAAACCTCAATGGTTTTTTTATCTCCCTTCCTGACCTTGACACATATCTAGGTGATTTAGCTACAACTTCTGGAGATTTACTTTGATTTGGGCTCAATGTACTAACTGGTGACAACTCCTTAGAACTATTATCAATAACTGGTTGAACAATAGGCGATTTACTTGGGCTGGACCTACTTGAATTACCTCCTATTCTGTAATCAACCAAATCATCATTGCTCTGACTAGACCTATTAGAATAGCCTACGTGTGCTCTGCTAGTGACACTGCTTGGACCTAACCTTCTGCGTAAATAGCGACTATTTCTTTGATATACTTGACCACTGTCTAGCTTGACTATGTAAGATCTAGGTACATTTGCAAACCCTACTATGTGACCTGGTACCCAAATGCTCTTTCGTAAATCATACACAAACACTAATTCTCCTAAATTAAACTCAGCTTTAGGCTTTACAGTTCGGTTATAATAGTCTTCAGATTTACTCTGTTTATCTAACAATGTTTCTTTCACCTCAGTAGGTACCCTTGCGTTTAATAACCTCTTATTGATAGGAACCTTAGTTCTTAATGTACGATTCATTAAGGCTTGAGCTGGACTAACTCCATTCACCGTAGGCGTATTACGCAACTCTAAAAGAGCGATTTGGAAATCGTCTTTTGACTCTCTACACTTTTTAACAAGTTTCTTAACTGTTTGTACAGTCCTTTCTACCTGCCCGTTGGATTGAGGGTACAAAGGACTAGTATTAATCACTTCAAAACCCCAATTGTTAGCAAATTCTTTAAATTCAAACGAACCGAATGGGTTATTGTCTGCTACCACCTTAAGAGGAATTCCATGAACAGAAAAAATCTTTTTCAGATGAACTATTGTTTCAGATGCACTCTTTGACCTAATTTCCACACATTCGACCCACTTAGAAAAGTAATCTATGAGAAGAAGATACAAAGTAGGCCCTATTTCAAAAATATCAACAGCTACTTTGTGGAATGGCAAGTCTGGTATATCATGTGATATCATTTTTTCTTTTGCTTCTGCATTCATGTACTTATTACAAATTTGACAATTCATAACTAGCTGCTCAATGTCTACCGTAATACCTGGCCAATAAATCAATTCTCGAGCCCTAGCTTTTGTCTTTTCAATGCCAAAGTGGCTTTCGTGTAACAACTTTAACATACTTGATCTTAAGCTTAAAGGTACTACTATTTTCCCATCTAGAAAAACAAGACCCTCATTCACTATTAAGTCATTTCTCTTGCTAAAGTATACCTTTACACATTCAGGAATCTTTTGCTTACTAGGCCAACCTTCTTGAAAATATTTACATACCAAACTTAAGGCTACATCATTTTTTGTTGCTTCCTTAAACTCTACCTTCTTACACTCAGATATAGCTAACTCATCAAGAATTACAACATTATCTACCTTGCCCATCAGTTCATTGATAGGCTGACAACTATCTTCCTTTGAGAGCTGGTCCGCCTCATTAAGTTTCTTAGTCCGAGAAAATAAGTCTGGAATTACCATACTTTTGCCAGGGCGATGCTTGATTGTTAGGTTATACTTGAGCAACTTAAGCTTAAGGCGTTGAAGCCTAGGCGACATTATCTTATGCATAGGTTTTAACATGAGAGACTCAAGGGGTTTACAATCATTATATACAATAAATTTATGCCCGTACAACAAATGATGATACTTACGAACAGCTATTACGACACTTAACAACTCTTTCTCTACCTGAGAGTACTGAATTTCTGTAGGCGTAAGACTCTTAGAACCAAAGCTGACCGGTTTGTCATTTTGAATTAAACAAGATCCTACACCATCTTTTGACGCATCTGTGTGCAGTTCTAACTGCTTACTACAATCAAAGGGCACAAGCACAGGTGCCGTTGTTATGACCTTCTTTAGATCTTCTATACACTTAGAATGCCCACTTCTATACTTCTATACCCACTTGCAATGATTCTTAGACTGCGCCATATTCTAATTTGTATTCATTTAATTAATTATTTAGTTGCAAGTGGGGCTTTATTAATAAATATACAGATTTTCCTGGTTCTACATTACTTTTATTAACTTCACACAATACTTGATTTACAGATTACATGTTCTCTATTTGAAGGCCAAAATCAGAGAGAGCGAATTAACGGTTTCGCTCCAAAATCCATAAATAAGAAGAACAAAGAATAAACTCCACGTCATTGCTTATAAAGTACAAAAGGAACAACATAGAGTAATGAGCTATTACAATATAACACAACTTATAACAACATCTATGTACACAATGCTCAACAAATACCGAAACAGTTTTTACTTCTTTCTGCATGATTGGCTAACCAAGCTGTACAGTCCCGTGTGTCCTAAAAGTAATGTTACACATAACATGTTTTACTTCTGTTTGAATTTTTCTGTTTCAGATTTTAATCTTCCAGACTTCCTGAAAGAAACTCCACGTTAGAATCCTAAGAAATCGTTTTCTATTCTAACTGCTGCTCACCTTTCAGGCTAACTCTATAGCACTTCCATAACACCCTCAATAAACCACCAATAAAAGTAGTTGTCTAATTTTACTACACCCCCGTACTCCTCTGTTTTTGTCACGGTTTTTGAGATGCTGTTCAGAAAGGTGTTGGTTCAGTACATCTCCTAAGGTGTTCTGAGGATGACCAAGGTGAGTTAGTTACATTTTTAACTATCATTTTTATAATTTATTATGAATCCTAATGTCCAATGATCCCAATACTGATTAACTAGGTGAAAATCACATGAATATTAGGGACAAAAACTATGTAGTTTTGGAGTCATCGCATAGGGTATCGTTAGTAAATAATAAATATGAAGTCAAATGTTAAATACACGTTATCCATCTTAAAATTTTAAAGTTAAGTATTGAATGTATGTTTCCACATTTCATAATAGTACTGTTTACAATATATATCTTCCTTCTGCTACATAATCCATCTTGTTATACAGGGTGTTGAAAATGTCTGGAACCAACATTATATCTGGTGAGTGGTTAAAGAAAAACAACTGATATTTTGTGTACGGATATACTATGGTTTTACCTATCTTTTGGTGCCTTATGAAATTTTTTACCACTTATAGGGAACGTCCTGTGGAGGATGCAGTAAAAAGTTTTAATGGAAGCATATGGTAAATGATACATCATTTTAAAGGTCATTTTTTCTGAGTAAGGAGCCACGAGTTTCATCTCAAAAGGACCACCCTAGCAAAAATGGCGACTGTTTTTTTTACTGCATCCTCCACAGGACGTTCCACAGGATTGGGTTTTTAAATTTCAAACAGTCGCCATTTTTGCTAGGGTGGTCCTTTTGAGATGAAACTTGTGGCTCCTTACTCAGAAAAAATGGCCTTTAAAATCATGTATCATTCACCATAGGCTTCCATTAAAACTTTTTACTGCATCCTCCACAGGGCGTTCCCTATAAGTGGTAAAAAATTTCATAAGGCACCAAAAGATAGGTAAAACCATAGTATATCCATACACAAAATATCAGTTGTTTTTCTTTAACCACTCACCAGATATAATGTTGGTTCCAGACATTTTAAACACCCTGTATACATCTTGATACTTGATAGTTGGAATAGTTAATTGATTCATATTGAATATATAAGTTAATTTAAAAAATACTTTTTATATGCAGTTTTAAGACATGTAACCAAATCCATGTACTTATTTAATTTCATGAGTGTCAATTTCGTAGAAGTCATTCCAAAGTCGTGTATTAATGCTATATTACTCATCACAGTTTTAGCAAGATTAAATCCTTGAAATTCCATGGGATTCTTTTGTGTGAGGGATAGGGATATTTAAATTAAAATTCCAGAAGTGTTCTTGGAAGAACGAATGCCATTAAAAGAACCATTTAGATGTGCAGTGGGGTGATTATGAAAGATACGTTTTATGGAGGGGCCTGTTCGGGGAGACTGCTCGCCATATTTCAGACATGTTGAAAATGTCTATTTTAATAGGCAGTGGAAGAATCCACGGGTTGCAATTATCATAAGGACAGCCCGATGTGGGGTCTGTGGAGAGTAAGATTTGGGCTCTGTCGAAATGTATGGGCTCAGCTGGATTTTTTAAACTGTAAAATTCCTCTTAAAACGAGTGTTTATGTGTTGCCAATTATTTTTCTATTATTTGTATTTTTTGTATTTTTCTATTATTATATTGTACGTAAAAACTGTTTAGTGTAGGGGAACATTAGTTTTCTTTTGAATAATCGAATACAGTAATATCACTGTATGGGTTATGATCTAAATATAACACCCCCGCCGCAGCAAAGATGCAGACTAAGCGAATTTCAATTTTCCTGATTGGATTTACATTAAAATGTCTCCTTAAAAATATAACTTTTATTCCCTATTTAAATAGCATTAGTTTTACGAGTACTTAGGTTTTCTGCAACAGGGAGGGTAAAAAAGTGTTTTTTTTTTTTGTAAAATTTTAATATTTTAGTATAAAATAAATGCATTTTCCAAATTTGCTCGAAATATGTTCATAAATAAGCAAACTACAACAGTTCACTTATTCTCAATAAGAATAACATAGGAATTTTAAATTTACAATATTTTGGAATTTTCTCCAAAATCATAAGTAGCATAGTAATGCTTCAATATTCGGGAAATTTGCTTAAAAATAAACTTAAAGAAGGAATAAACAAATATTTCAACCATCTCTTTAAGAAAAAAAAAACAATACTGTTGTTATGCAAAAAATGGATTTTTTCTCAAGAATCGGTTTACAAAAAAGCGAAATTCTTAAAATGTTTCTGTTCACTTTGCAATTTTTTTAATTATATAAAATTACAGTTGTCATTTTCCCCACTTCACCCATTCCGGATGACAAGTGAACAAAACAAAATTCAGTTTCCATGAAAATCGTTCGATTAAATGATTTATTAAGCTTAACTTCGAAAACTCAGGGTCAAAGCTTTGGTTGATACCAAATGGGTTATATAATCTAATTTATTTCTAAAGTCAATGACTCCATCTTATAACGAATGTTCAAATCAGGTGTGTGGAATTGTGAAATAAGTGAATTTTGCCAGTTTGCCATCAATATAAACACTGCGAGTATCTTTATGGTTGTCATGGAAACCAACCATTGTTTACCTTGCAAAACCTCGCCTCAGATCTTTGAAAGCCTGTGGAGCAAAGCCCTAAGTTAATATCGAAGTGGAAATAGTCTTATTTTAGAGTGCACACCAGTAGCAATCTACTAGACTACTGGGGGCAGTGAGGAGTCCATATTGGTGACCGTTACCTCAATATTAAACTTGAATTATGAAATGATGGATCGTATTGTTGATACAAACATGACATACCAGTAAAATAAGCTCTTACAAAGATAAGAATAAGAATATAAATAAATATGTATTTATTTATATGAATGTATTCATTTTCTTGAAAGCAGTATTACAATTCATTACACGGTGTAAAATTATAGACATACATACAACCTACATACACTCATACTAAGTATCTGAGCACAAACATTCAGTATATGTACTTGTACAGATATATTTAAAGAACACTTGAATACCTGTTGTCAGGAGAACACAATCTGAAGAATGACTTGATTTAATTTAATTTGAACTGTAATTAGTAATTTAAAATAGTATAATATATTTAACAAGCTTAAGAAAATACTTTATAATGTCCTACCAATTTACTTTACAATTCGCCCATAAACCAAAGTAGCTAATAAATAGTATGTTTGACAATATAAACACTTTTACCCACAGGTGTAAGGTTGTTTAGGGTGGCGATGATATGGTGTATTAGTATTAACTTTGACTCTGGATACGGCAAAGTTTGGATATTTGAAATTTGAACCTGTGTTCAATGTATAGCTAAGCCAAATGCACTGATGTAGAATAATGCTTTACCTTATTTAGAAATAATTTACAACAACAGAGTACTGTAATCTAATAATATTGTCTATGGTTTCAATAAAAAAGCAACTATTCTAAGCACTATTCTAAGAATTGTTGGGTAAATATCTTTTTATGAATAAAAATACTACTAAATATTAAATACCCTCGCCACAGCAAATCTGCAGACTAAGCGAATTTCCATTTGCCTGATAGGATTTCAATTAAATCTATTTAAATAGCATTAGATTTAACTAGTAGGTGGTAAGTGTTTTTTAGTAAAATAGTAATAGCTTAGTATAAAATAAAAACAAATTTCCAAGTTTTATAAAAATACATCCATAAACAAGCAAACTACAACATTTTACAACATTTTCAATAAAAATAACCAAGGAATTTTAAATGTACAACTTTTTCAATTTTCTCCGTAACCAATAACCGTACAAAAACACTTTAATATTCTAAATTA
The DNA here is from genome assembly GCF_028750875.1 of Macrosteles quadrilineatus. Lineage (NCBI taxonomy): Eukaryota > Metazoa > Arthropoda > Insecta > Hemiptera > Cicadellidae > Macrosteles > Macrosteles quadrilineatus. Next base: position 59,765,028 of record NW_026542600.1, read on the forward strand.
TTTGTTTTTAAGCTCTTGTGAATGGCCTTGTTTTGAGGGACAAAAATAAGTAAAACCCATTTTACCCCGTAAACCCCCCGTAAAAAACGTTACCATAGTCCAATCATGTTGGTTCGCCAGCTCATTCAAGTTTATCCCGCCTTACATCTTCAAACCCAATTTCATCAAAATCTGACAAAAGTTACTCAAGTTGTCACATTCACGGACACATACAGGGTGAATATAAAGTCCCGCACGGGCTTAATATTTTCTAAACGTCAACAGATAAATCAATAAGATTTGGTACATCAACACCACACCTATAAATCTACTTTTTCAAGGAACTATGAATTTTCTGTCATATCATGGGGACGTCCCCCAAGGAGTCACTAGGAAATCTTAAATAGAAGCATAGGTTGACATGCACATCAAATTAAAGGTCTTTACTAGCAGAATATAATGCCGCAAATTTGAACTCAAACGGACAAGCGAGCCAAGAATGACAGTTGTTCAAAGATTCATTTAATTTGCATTGCTATTATAGGGGGCACAGCCCTAGGAATCGGAAGAAAATTATTGTTAAAAAATTGTTAACGTAAGCATAGGTCGATATGCACATCAAATTAAAGGTCTTCACTAGTAGATTACAATGCCGTAAATTCAAGCTCAAAAGAACGCCTGAGTAAAAAATGGCAGTCGTTCAAAGGTTCAAAATGGCAGATTAAAGAAATATTTGAACGGCTGCCATTTTGCGCAGTATCAACCTTTTGAAGTGCGGTATGCGGCATTGTATTCTACTAAAAGAGACCTTTTATTTTATAGCATATTGACCTATGTTTCTATTTAAGATTTCCTTCTGACTCCTTGCGGGACGTCCCCATGATATGACAGATAATTCATAGTTCCTTGAAAAAGTAGATTTTTAGGTGTGGTGTTGATGTACCAAATCTTATTGATTTATCTGTTGTCGTTTAGAAAATATTAAGCCCGTGCGGGACTTTATATACACCCTGTATATGTAAGTATACATGTATAAGTATAAGAATGCACATATATACCGCTTTGAACGGTTGGTGTTTTTGGCTTCTGGGGACATCAAAAGTCAAAATTACAACGGTCCCAAGCCTGTCTTAGCAGGAGAAAGTTGAAAATTCATCCATGAATTTTGCCATAGCAAAAGATAACAACATATATCAATTTAAAATGCTTAGAAAGCCTACTGAAAACAATCTCATCATCCCCGCAAAATCAAATCATCCCTAGCAACACAAAATGGCAACATTCCATTCATATATTAATATACTTATTAACATTCCCATAAATAATGAAGACTTTCTTGAAGAAAAGGAACATATTAAAAAATTAGCAAAGAGTCAGGGATATAGTACTAACTAACTAGTCAGCACTGAGCAGACAGCAGCAGAGTCAGTCCCCAGTCGCCTGCCATCGCCACTAGGTGCGCTGGTGGTTGGTGCGCTTTCGCTTTGACGTTCGCAACAGTTCGTCTAATTGCCACTAGGTGTCGGGAGTTGAATTTCCAGTTATAACCCATACCGTCGTTTAATTTATATATCTATATTATTAATTCTATAAGGGGCAATAAAAAACTGAACATTTTCCAAACAAATAAACCCAACATAGATTTAAAAAAATCACGTTTTTTCAATTTAAACCAGTGTTAGTATGCTGGAAACGCGTTTTTACTTGCAGACACTCGCAGCGAATTTAGAGTAGCTGGTACATGACCTCACCAATTTGCTTCAACCCTAATCGAATTTCATTGGTGATGTGGAAACACTATAAATCCAATTTTTAAAAAGCCGAAAGTCGTGTCTCTTACCTGAGACCGATGATTGGCTTATAATTCTCAATAGTCTCAACCCTCTAGTAGAGATTCCACCTCGTTGAGGCGTTTATACACTAAAGGGGGCAAAAATTACCCTAGATCTACTTTGAGCTACCCTAAAAATTACCCTCAATAAATGTTGATGGTTGTGTTAAATGCTAAATAACCTTGTTAAAATAATATAAATCTTCAAAAAGGTTGTACTTAGCCTAATAAGGTTTCAATATTAATCAATATGTAAAAATATACTCGATTCTCAAAAACTACACGAAAAAAGTACAAAATGTGCGTATTCAGCTCTATGTATATGAAAAATATCGAACCAAGAATTATTAATTATTGTATTAACCAATTACTACTTTTTACGATAATCACTTCATGATACAGCACGGAACTATTAAAGCGTTAATCTATACATACAGTAATTTTTAGACACAATCGGTAAAATAATCCTCGTGTGTAATTCAACTCAACCATATAATTAAATAGCAAGAAAGAAGTAATGAATATTTTATTTTATTATATCGTGTTATGGAATCGAACACAATACAATCTAAAATAGATAATTCACAATACAGTTTTGATAACGATGAGATCAATGATTATGAAAATCATAGCAAATCGATTTAAACCGGTTGAGTCGCATATCACGGGTTTGCCATGATATGTAATGTATATTTTTTCTCAAATTTTGAAGTTTTTCATGTTTCTAGTAAAATTTCTATTGTTTTGCTATCTAACTTTTAGTTTTACCCTAAATCTACCATTACTCTAAACGTTACCCTAAGACTAAATTACCCTAAAAAAGGTAACTAACCTAAAAGAAGCAACACTGGCAAGTGTCAGTTTCAGTTACAGTATTATTATAGCTCAGTCAGTGATGGGTGTCGCACACATTGACGTTCGCAACAGGTCGTCTAACTGATGTGATTGTCTCCAGAGTTGAATTTCGAATTTCCAGTTTTAACCCACCGTCGAACCTTTTCCAAACAAATAAACCTGACAAAGATTTTTAAAAAATAACATTTTTTATTTAAACCAGTGTTAGTATACTGAGTATATATATTTTTTTATTTTCGCACAAAAAAAACACGGGACAACTTAAATACGCTCAAAGCCAAAGGTGGACTAGGAACTGGCGGCGACGGAAAACAACACCGTATCGTAATAACCACGTAAATCAACTTGTTTAAAGACAAAATTAGGTAGGCCTAGTAGTAATTTAGTGATCATATACAAATTATGTTTTCCAGATGAGGTAGGCCTCAGTTACTCATGTAGCACACTCGCACTACCACACAAGCACAAGCGTATGGACTATAGATGTAATTGTAGTTATCTAAAAATGTAGACTTCGGCGAAGGCCTTCTCATACGTAAACATTGAATGTTTGTACTCATACAAATAAAATTACCCAGTCCGGTAGGCCTACTTATTTACGATGCCCCTAGTCGGCCTAGTCCTGTCCTACCCTAGTTAAAAAATGGGCTGCGTCTCGAAAGCCACGAATGTTTATGGCTATAAGCTGGGGAACGAAAGCCACGACAATTAGTGAAGGGTCGAAAAGGTTTTAATCCTGGGGCCGTAAGCCACGACTGCTGTCAGGTCAGGATGGCAGCTCACAGGGAGAACGGGAAATTTAAGCTCCCTCATATTTGTGCGTCGCAAGCAAATTCGTCGGTCCGATCTGAATCCACCGTGCTATAAAGGTTAGAAATAGACATTTGAACTCTACTGCTGTTTTTTTATTCTACTGTCTGGTTATCGTTAGTGTACTGTAGTTGTTTACTCATACAAATGCAATAATTAATTTCAAGCAAATAAAAACTCGGCATAAGCTATTATCGTAGGTAGCACGGTAAAACCTAAACCCTAAACAGTTTAACTTTTTCGATTTTATGTTCTCAGAGGCCAAATTTGTATTAAATCTACTCATTTATTCAATAAAATTGGTTATTAATGTGTGACGGACGATTACTGAAGGGAACTAAGGAAGAATTAACCACCAGGATCATCGGACTGATCACTTTGAAAATATCTTAAAATCATGTTTGTTGCTAGAATACTATTCCAGATGTATAACTTAGGAAACGTGTAACACGTTTAAACATAATTTTTAAATAGTAGGCTACAGTTAGTTCCACCAAAACTGTATTGAAAAGTTATATACAAATATAAGTTACATAAACACCGTGCATGATGTTTTATTATGGTACTTATAACCCCCAGAGGCCTAAACAGTTGCAGGCTCTCCTCTAATTCCAGTAAAAGGTGTTATTAAAACTTGAAGCATATAGGAAAACATTTAACAAAAAAATGATAAATTATCATACAGAACAAGAAACAGTTCATTTGACTTAATTAGCAATTTTTTACAGTCAAACAATAACACATCAGACATAAAAGACAAATCTGGCATATACAAATTAAACTGCAGTTCCTTGTCTAATTCTATACAGACCAAACAGGACGAAATTTTCAAATCAGGTACAAAGAACATATTCAAGCAATTAAATCAAACAACAGAACAACACAAAACTCTACATTTGTAGAACACATACTTTCTACAGACCATACATATAAAAAATTATAACAAAAACATTAACATAATATACATTATTAACAAATGAACATAAAATAAAGTGTCCACATATATACACACTACTAATAAGATAGAGACAAGATTACACACACAAACCACTAATCCTATATTTAACAAAATTATTAGTGTTACAAAAACCAACAACAACTAAACATTCAAACACATGCTAACAAAATTAACAGCTGTATTTAATCATAACATAATATTTTTGAATGGAATTAAGTTAACACCTGAAGATGTCATTATATAGTCGAAACATGTTGTGCAATTTTATTAAATAAAAAAAAGGAGAAAATACCCCCACCGCAGCAAACCTGCCGACTAAGCGAATTTCTATTTGCCTGAATTGGTTATCAATCAAATCTATTTAAATAACATTAGGTTTAACGAGTACCTAGGTTTGCTGCTACAAGGAAACTAATAAAGTGTGGGTTTTTAGTAAAATATTAATAGCTTATTATAAAAAAAATTTTAGACAAAAATAAATCCATAAACAGGCAAACTACATTTTACAATATTCTCCATAAAAATAACATAAGAATTTTAAATTTAATTTTTTTTTACTTTTCTCCGTTACCAATAACCGTACAAGAACACTTTGGTATACTAAATTATTTTTTAAGCTCTTTAATAAGGTTTAGAGAGAAATTAGGAAATTTTGTGTTTTGAGGGTCAAAAATGAGAAAACCCATTTTTACCCTATAAAACTCTCTGTAAAACTCCGTTCCCATGGTCTGATCATGCTGGTTCGCGAACTCATTCAAGTTTATCCAGCGTTACACCTTTAAACCAAATGTCATCAAAATCGGACAAAAATTACTCAAGCTATATATACATATATAACAATTTGAACAAATGGTGTTTCAAACCTGGGGACATCAAAATAGAAAGGTAAATCGGTCCCGGGCCTAGGTTACCGTGCCACCTTAATAGCCACAACAAATTACCCAAATAGCAACAAAATTAACCAACAAATTAATAGCTATAGGCAAATTTGAAAAAAAGGGTATATATATATCGTCAATGATAATATGTTAAACTGATAGGTACCTCTTTATCAAGCTGGTTAAAGCAGTCCACTGATATTCGCAATGGTTCGCTGAGTTACCGAAAATAGTTAATGAAATCGTTGCTTATCTACTACCTAAGCTAACTATTATGTATTAACAGTATATTAAACAAAATAAGTCCACTGATAATATTTCTACCGATGTTTGGTCAAGCACCGCCAGGTTTCGCTACCATATCAACAATATTTGCAACAGTCCGCCCATTCACCGCTAGATGCCACCAGATGCCACTGTTCGCAACAGTACACTTGGTAACCGCTAGGTGTCACTGAAGTCGACTTTAGTAATTCACCGTAGTGTGTTTATTTATAAATTAATTAAATTGAATAACGCACACAAAAAATGTTTTCTTTAGCTGAAAATTAAAACAAAGCAACCTATGCTTACAATATACTGAACACTTTTTTTATTTAAAGTCTTGTTAGTAGCTTAAGACGCCTCTCTATGCGTTGACTCTCGCAATAAGTTTTAGGTAGCTAAAACATGACTTGCCAATCTGGCCATCTGAGCTCAATTTCAACATTGTTTATCTCGTAAATTTTATTTGAAAAGCCGAGAGTCGCATCTCTATCGGAGAGCGATGATTGGCTTATAAGCTCGAACTATATAGTGCCTGTTGTCATTAAGAAGTAATGTGCATGATTCAATGCCATTTGTCTACATTTTTTTATAAAGTAAAAAATAAGTTTGGCTCAGGGACATTTCATTAACGCGCACATAAAAGTCGAACAACACGGCAATCTCGGATGTACAGAGGCTGGAAATCTTCGCCTGATTTATGATAATTATTAATTCATGGTAAAAAAGTCAAGGCAATTTGGTAGGATTACGAGGGTAATTTTGAGTAGGGTAGAAATAGTTATAAAGCGGATTGCTTAAGTCAACTAATGGCGATCAGGATTGGCAATGGGCAATGGGCTGATCAGGGAGAGAAGGGAATGAGAAATTCCCTAATTCCCCCTTCTTATCACAATGGCGATTTCAAAAGTTGTCATTGCTCATTAATTTGTTAAATGCCTCATTCCTCGATACTAGTTTGTCAATAACTGTTAACACCAATGAAGGCATAAATCATTATTGGCTCATATTTATTGCTATTCTAATTAGTATACAAATTAGTTATTACCATTTATTACCGCAGGTCTCACAGTAAGCCCTGGACCCGGGACAGCTTTTCTCATTCGTTTTGATGTCTCAGAGATCAAAAACACCATCCGTTCAAATGCATATTTGGGGTATAATGGTGTCAAAACTTAATTGGAGCGCGTTTACTAATGCTTTTTATATTGCGAATTTTTTGTATAGGAATATACCATCAGAGATTAGAGATCTACAGGTATCTCTTCCAGTTTACAAACGTTCGGTAAGCAGTTGGCTGTCGGATATTGGGCTCGATCAGTCTGAGACACTTATCGGTTCAGTATACATGACCTAAAATAATTATAATTATACACAAGTACACCAAACAATATTTAGCGTACATATATCAGTAACTGCAACTCCATTCACTCGACTACCTTTTATTTAGCATTAACTGTTCCTGTAGCTGTCTCATAGCTTAGTTGTAAATAGTTTTTTGATTAATTTAGTTTAAATTTTTAAGAATATTTCTAATTTGTAATAGAGCTCGTCCCGCGCACAGGTCTTTTACGGCCTATGCGGGACTATTGTTCGTATTTTGTATATGTATATATTGTAAAAATGTTTGGAAATAAAGCAGATTTTGATTTGATTTGATTTGATTTGATTTGTGTGCCAATTGGTTACAGATGAAATTCCCAAAAAATAACGTGAATTTAACACCTCCTGTTATTCTTATGGGTATTATGTTAATTGTTTTAGTTAGCTTGTTTATGTATATTGTAACGAGCCAATTTTTTCAAAGATACTTTTTTCCTTCCTCCTTAAACCTTACGACTCCTTTCCGCCGTCCCCAGTCAACTTCCGCCGCACCACACCACCTTCCGCCGCCCCATATATCCTTTCGCCACGGCCTCCGCCCATTTCCCTACCTCACGTCTCCTTTCCGCCGCCCCTAGTCAACCTCCGCCACCCTACATCGCCTTCCGCTGCCCTACCTATCCTTCCGCCATTACCTCCGCCCATCTCCTTACCTTACGTCTCCTTTCCGCCGCCCCTAGTCAACCTCCGCCACCCTACATCGCCTTCCGCTGCCCTACCTATCCTTCCGCCATTACCTCCGCCCATCTCCTTACCTTACGTCTCCTTTCCGCCGCTCCAATCAACTTCCGCCGCCCTACGACGCCTTCCGCTGCCCTACCGATCCTTCCGCCACGATCTCCGCCCATCTCCCTACCTCACGTCTCCTTTCCGCCGCCCCTAGTCAACGTCCGCCGCCCTACATCGCCTTCCGCTGCCCTACCGATCCTTCCGCCACGATCTCCGCCCATCTCCCTACCTCACGTCTCCTTTCCGCCACCCCTAGTCAACGTCCGCCGCCCTACATCGCCTTCCGCTGCCCTACCGATCCTTCCGCCACGATCTCCGCCCATCTCCCTACCTCACGTCTCCTTTCCGCCACCCCTAGTCAACGTCCGCCGTAAAAAAAGGAAAATATGTTTTTGTTTGAAAAAAAAAATAATAAAATCGTTATTTGTTTTTAATTGTTTTGTTTTCTTTTCGTGAAGAAAGTGGTGAGTGTAACGAGCCAATTTTTTCAAAGATACTTTTTTCCTTCCTCCTTAAACCTTACGACTCCTTTCCGCCGTCCCCAGTCAACTTCCGCCGCACCACACCACCTTCCGCCGCCCCATATATCCTTTCGCCACGGCCTCCGCCCATCTCCTTACCTTACGTCTCCTTTCCGCCGCCACTAGTCAACCTCCGCCACCCTACATCGCCTTCCGCTGCCCTACCTATCCTTCCGCCATTACCTCCGCCCATCTCCTTACCTTACGTCTCCTTTCCGCCGCCCTACGACGCCTTCCGCTGCCCTACCGATCCTTCCGCCACGATCTCCGCCCATCTCCCTACCTCACGTCTCCTTTCCGCCGCCCCTAGTCAACGTCCGCCGCCCTACATCGCCTTCCGCTGCCCTACCGATCCTTCCGCCACGATCTCCGCCCATCTCCCTACCTCACGTCTCCTTTCCGCCACCCCTAGTCAACGTCCGCCGCCCTACATCACCTTCCGCTGCCCTACCGATCCTTCCGCCACGATCTGCGCCCATCTCCCTACCTCACGTCTCCTTTCCGCCACCCCTAGTCAACGTCCGCCGCCCTACATCGCCTTCCGCTGCCCTACCGATCCTTCCGCCACGACTTCCGCCCATATCCTTACCTTACGTCTCCTTTCCGCCGCCCCTAGTCAGCTTCCGCCTCCCCACATCGCATTCCGCGGCCCTACCTATCCTTCAGCCACGACTTCCGCCCATCTCCTTACCTTACGACTCCTTTCCGCCGCCCAAGAGCACTTCCGCCGCTCCACATCTCCTTCCGCCGCCCGAAACCATCGATACCAATACCATTATGCCAGTTCCTGATCCTATCCGCGGAACATAACCTCAATTTCAATCCCCATTTGTTTCTATGTTAACTTAGGAACCGTTCAGCTCTCCATGACAGCTGGGTTGCAACTGAGCAAAAACGCACTTCTGCGCATGCGCGACTTT